>NC_041059.1:28861444-29046444 GCF_900634775.1 Gouania willdenowi
ACAGGACGTGTCTGGATACGAGCACTAAAGCGTCTTCCAAGCAAAGGATGAGAAGGACCTCGGAGTGAAGACAATGAAAATGTCACTCTCAGAGTCAGCACACATTTCACTGAGATCTATTCAGATCCTCTGCACCTCATTGTGACTGTACTTAATCCACATTATAAAGATCATTACTTAAATGTGGAAATAAAGCTGTGCGCACAAGAAATGATCATGGCTGCGATGGATGCAGCAAACCAACAGGATCTCGTGGAAAAATGTGAGCCTGTCACGAAAATGATAGACGGAGAGCAGAGCAGACAGTGAGACACTGACTGTTCAGGGCTGCAGCTCATGTTCTCAATGAGAATAGGAGCAGATTTCACTGTGATGAAGCAGATAAGCTGTTCTTCATTAAGAACTTACCGTAAATGCTCTTTGTGTTCTTAAGGCAAGGCAAGGCAAATTTATTTGTATAGCGCATTTCATACACAAGGCAACTCAATGTGCTTTACATGATAAAAGATTCAATTGTTTAAAATCAATAAGAACATTTAAAATCATCAGTAAAATGAATTAAAATCATCAACAAACACATGACATCAACAACATGACCAAAAATCTCTCTCAATCATACGCAATAGAGAAAAAAAGTGCATGTAACTTTGATTTAAAAATGTTCACATTAGATACTGACTTCAGCTCTGCTGGCAGTTTGTTCCACTTCTTTGCAGCATAACAACTAAACATAGCATCACCATATTTACTGTGAGCTCTGGGCTCCACTATCTGACCTGTGTCCATAGATCTGAGAGACCTGCTGGGTTCATACCTGACTAATAGGGATGTAACGATTCACTCAACTCCCGATACGATTCGATTCACGATACTGGGTTCACGATACGATTCTCTCACGATTAATTTTACAAAATGGGACTGTACTTAAATGACTGAAAAATATTCCTTTATTTTTTTGGGGGAAAAAAAACTAGAAAATACTGTACTATTTTCCTTTTATTTTTCATTGTCAAAAGAATCCCTTGATGAACTATTCAAACAATACAATTTAACTAAAAATAAATCTTGAATGAAATAAATAAAGGAATAATACAAATGAAGAAGCCTATTCATTTAAATTCTGGTTTTATAGTAAACTGCATAATAGTTATTTTTCTTTTTAAAAGTGCAACTGAAAATGTATTTTGTGACTTAACAATTGGACCTTAAAAAAAAAAAAAAAAAAGTCTGCACTGTATTTGCGTCAGATATTTGTTTGAACCAGCAGAGGGCGATGGTAACACAGTGGTCGGTTGGCATGCAGCTAAGTGCAGTGAAGAAGAGATGCTATGCTAGCAGACAGGGTTAAAAAAAAAACGTGACTTTTACAGATATTCACTTAATATTACAGATATTCTTTTGGTGCTAAAGGGGTAAGGAATCATTTATGAATATGTTTAAGAGTAGAAGGCGGCCAGAAAGAAAGTATTAGCAGATTTCGCCCGCCGCCATGACTTCTAGATAGCGCCCTCTGCTGGTTAAAAAAGTACTGCGATTCAATTTTCACAGCATCGATGTGAACCTTGATACCTATGAATCGATTTTTAACTGCCTTACGATTAATCGTTACATCCCTACTGACTAACATCTCACTGATGTATTCTGGACCAAACTCATTCACAGATTTATACACCATCAGCAGAACTTTAAAGTCTATTCTGAGGCTGACTGGGAGCCAGTGTAAAGACTTTAAAACTGGAGTAATGTGTTCTGACCTCTTTGTTCTGTTTAAGACCGAGTTGCAGCATTCTGAAGCAGCTGTAGCTGTTTGATGCTCTTTTGGGGGATTCCTGTCAGAAGACCATTACAATAGTCCAGTCTGCTGGAGATAAAAGCATGGACCAGTTTCTCCTGATCTTTCTGAGTCATTAAACCTTTCACTCTGGAGATGTTCTTGAGGTGGTAGAAGCTGTTTTTGTGATAGATTTGATCTGACTGCTGAATGTCAGATCTGAGTCAATCAGAACACCAAGGTTTTTGACTTGGGCTTTAGCTTTTAAAGATCGAGACTCAAGATACTTGCTAATAGCAGTCCTCTTTTCCTTGTTACCAAAGACAATCACCTCCATCTTGTCATGGTTTAGTTGAAGGAAGTTTTCACTCATCCAGCAGTTTACTTTTTCTAAACAGTCACACAACACCTCAATGGGACCATAGTCATCTGGGTTCAGTGATAGATATAGTTGTGTGTCATCTGCGTAGCTCTGATAATCAACCTTACAGTTCTGTAAAATTTGTCCTAAAGGAAACATATAAAGGCTAAACAGAAGAGGTCCAAGAACAGAGCCATGAGGAACCCCACAGGACACTGGTAATCTGTCAGATTCAATGTTTCCAATGCTAACAAAATAACTTCGCTCCTCCAAGGAGGACTTAAACCATTGCATTACTTTTCCATTTAGTCCAACCCATGTTTGCAATCTGTGCAACAAAATTGTATGATCTACAGTGTCAAATGCAGCACTTAGATCCAATAGAATGAGAACAGATACTTTTCCGGAATCAGTGTTCAACCTTATGTCACTGATCACTTTGATCAAAGCAGTTTCAGTGCTGTGATGAGAACGAAAAGAACTGAAATTTATCAAAAGAGAAAACACATTTAGCAGCCCAGTCAGGCCTGTACATTAACTAATGTACACATGACTGGGGTCAAGCTAAACATTTTATTTTGAGGTTTTATATTGTGTGTTATTGGAATGTCGGGTGCTAAATAAATATAAATTCTCTTCTATTATTGATTTAATCTTTGAAGATTAATGTTAATTCATACAATTGCAATGCCTTGATTTTAATTAGCTTAATACACAGCCGTAGCCATAAATGCAATGGTACTAATAACTGCCATAATAATTGATTTTGGTGTTTCAGCCATGGTTTCCTTATTTTTGGTTTTCGGTTTAAGCCAAGATTTTTAATTTCGGTGCATCTCTACTACTTACTTATCAAGCATGACTCGTGTTTTTGGTCCATTTATAACCTTACAATAATGGGAGGAACTTCCAAACATTCCTTAATAAACGTTGATCTAGAAAGGTTTGTTTGCTGATACGTGTCTTATCATAGTGTTTCTAATTTCAGTCAATATCTCACAAAAATCAGTTGGTTGAACAGAAGTGCACTGCCTAACTGGTACTACAACTAAATGTGATCTGATCCCAATATCCGTAAAACAACGAGTACTGGAGTATATCAGCCTATTCAAAAGATCATATGTAATACACATTCATTTTATTGGATTAATTGAGGTTTTACTACACAGTCTTCTAATGTACTTTTTATTTATTTTTATTCAACTGTAGAATATTTTTATGTTTAGTGTTAAAAGTTATGCAACCCATTGATTAATAAAAAAATGGGTCAGTTTTTGTCATAAAAACTGTTGCTAATGATCTACATTCCACACAACAAAATGGAATTGTGCTGATATCATATGGTATCTATCATACG
This sequence comes from Gouania willdenowi, assembly GCF_900634775.1. Classification (NCBI taxonomy): domain Eukaryota; kingdom Metazoa; phylum Chordata; class Actinopteri; order Blenniiformes; family Gobiesocidae; genus Gouania; species Gouania willdenowi. Next base: position 28,864,934 of record NC_041059.1, read on the forward strand.
GGAAGTGAAAAAGTTGTTGGGGCATCCCTAACTACAAATGTAATGTTTTTAAAGAAGGCCCTTTGTTGGTAGATCTGACATCATCATGATGAAGTTTTGAAGTTACAAACAGGCCTTTGTCTTTGTTAGAAGGCAAAAGTCCTCATTACTCACCCACATATGCCACATTTGTACTCTCGCATGCCGAGGTGTCTCTTCACATGGTTTCTGGCGTCCCCCAGCTGAGCAGTAGCAAACTTGCAGATCTTGCACTTAAATGGTTTCGATCCTACAAAACAAAGAAGACAGGGACCATTGTATCAACTGTATCATAGATAGAGGAAAGAAGTGGAAGTTTTAATAAAACTGATTCTCCTCATCAGGAATCTGAATTTATATGACAGATATTTTGTCATTGCCAGGCACTGAGGCTGGTTAATAGTTCCATACAGGGGCTTCAGTCCGCTTCCAGCATTAAAAAGACATCAGAAGTAAAGAAACGGATGCGCTCACTCTAGCTCCCATAAAAACTACAGTCACAGTCCAAGTGCCACGCAGCTCTTCTTTCACTCTCTATCCATCCTTGTCACTCTCCCTCATCTCTTACCTACTCTTCCTTTGCCTGTGGATGCGTAAATTGGATTCCAAAGGTCAGGGCGAATGCGTAAATCAATTTTGTGTGTGCTCACTTCCACCCTTTCCATCATTAAAGCGCTAATCACTCTGGCGGACTTCACAGGGAGGTTTCTCCCTAATTATTGTCATTAATAAGTCCGGAGGGCGGGGTAGAGTTTGAGAAAGAGGCAAAGGCTCTTGGTACGATTTCTCATTTCGATGTCCAAGTCATCAGCATTATGCACGAACATCTCCCAGCCAGGGGTAATAAGGAAATCACATGTTGGAAGGATTTCAAACTTGTTGTGATAGTCTTTGGGTTCTCCAATAAGGAGCACATCACTGATCAAAGTCACTTGATATTTGGTGACTCGGCTCATATTTGAGTTGCATAAATTCTCACTCTATTTTTTGTTTACATATTTTTCCAGTTATAATATATATTTATTTTTCCTTGCTATTTAACTTTTAATGGTGTACTTTGTAGAAACTGAAAACATTTACAGTTTACAACTCTTTCAAATAAAGCCATTCAGCAGCACTTTTTGGTTTCACTCTCTGTAATCCACATGACTAGATTTGTGTGCTACATTTCAGGACTGCACTGCACTTTCTGCGTGCTTTGAACATTGCCTTGCTCCAACACACCACATTTGTGATGTAATGCATCAGAGCATGTCTTTCAAATTTTTGGATTTGAAAATAAGGGAAATTTTCTGGTGCCCACTACCAGCCGTCCCACCTGCCCAACAAAGCTCCAGTATTCCTTATATTTTAAGACAAGTGTACAAGAAATCAAAAATAGCCACTTGTCAACCACTGACTAAACACAATCATGTGATCAGAATCTAGTAGGTCGACCTTTATTAACATTGAAATGCTGTGAACATTCCTACGAGGGCTGGATGATATGGACCAAAACTCATATCTCAAAATATTTTCTCAAAATGGTGATATACGATATAAATCTTGATAATTTTATCAAATACAGTCTGACCAGAAAAACAATTCTGGGTTAAATTTGCTGATGCAAAATGCTACACAGGGACATTTATTAACAACAGCTGATCAATATGTGCATTCATTAATCATCTAACTGAGCTTTACATTCTGTTCTGAGAAGTAAAAGCAGTGACTTCTAAAACTAGCATTTTATATACATTATAAGTTATAATATATACATATATTGATATATGAAATAATAGTTTTCTATTTCGCCAATATAAAAGACTCAATACATCTTGAATCTCGATATATCGCCCAGCCCTAATTCCTAAATTATAAAACAGCCTAAATAAAAACATAAATGTGTATATGAAGCACATGTGTTTATTTAATAAACACATGTGCTTATTAAATAAGCACATGTGTGTAAATAAGCACATTGTATGTATATAAACTGTACATACTGTACATACAGTTTATATACAAGTCAACACGTTGCATATTTACTGTTCATTTCACATTTCTTGTCTTTAAGTTAGACATTAACATTTTACTTTCTTTACATATTTTCTGATAATTTCTCGTACTCACTCATGTGGTTCTCTGGTATTCACTAATGACTTATTAGACACATTTATTACAGACTTTACATCCTTTAACACTTTATAAAGCAGTGTATATTTGTGGCGCTTGTGATTGGCTGATTTTTCATGGTGACTCACGTGGTTCCTTCGCTGTGGTAGACGTTAAAATCTCAGTTATTAATCTAACAGAATGTGTAACTGTGTCCCATCCTGATGCTATTTAGGAAGATAAACTCTCTGTTACGTTTTACACCAGTTCTTTGTTCTTTTCACCGGAACGTCTTCATTCATTCATCTCTTTTCTGAGTTGTTTCTGGGTTTGTTGCCGCTGTCAGCACTAATCTCACACAGGCCATTTCAGGTGGCAGTTCTCGTGAGGCTAGTGACGGCGTTCAGTTTAGTAAGGCATCTTTTAATTATTATTACATTAAAATACGGGATATTTACCAGAAAATACTAATACATGAAGATGGCGGGAAAGATGGGGTAAAATACAGGAGTTTCCCGGCCAAAACGGGATACTTGACTGGTATGCATCAGAGGTTCCCAACTTCCAGCCTGCGGATCGGTAACCAGTTAATTAACCATTTGGTAGAAGTGGGAGCAGGCCAGGCCTTAACGTATCCACTATTACATCCAGGACCCAGTTTTTTTATCTCCATTTTGCTTTGTTTTATTGTAATTTTTAGTGTTTTCAGGCATGTGGCCCTAAAAATACCTTTAAGAAAGCATGTTGAGAGATGCCAGAATTATAAATCATTTTCAACCACAAAAACAGTCGTACATTTTTTAATTAAAACAGGTCAAACTGAAATTAATATTTTTTAATCAGAAGACATGAAGCACATTTGTTCTATAATACATATATTGTGCAGAGCTGGGCATGACATACTGCAACACTCCATTCCAAGTGGTAGCCTGGTATGATATCCACGTACGCGTCTTTGAGCAAAGCCTCACACTCTCCCGGAGAATATCCCAAGACGTTCTACAATATTTATTCCGGGGGCAGCAGCTGATTTGATTAAGCACTTTGTGTAGATTACTAATTCTTCATACACGGTTCACTTGCTGCGAGCTGGAAGTACGACATATTGAATTTTATGCTGGTAACGAAGATTGAAAGGCAAGCCTGCGCTAACAAGACTCATAAACACATGGGACAAGGGTTGGGGGGGATGTCCCCACATATGAGCAACAACAGCAGAGCTGGTTTCTCTATTTCACATGTCCCTACAGAGAACAACACACTCACAGCACACAAAGCTCCCTGTGTGGTTACAGAAGCACATAAAGAACAAATAGAAGCAAGAAAAAATGCATAATGGACCAATACATAACAATTTTTTTTTTTTTTTTTTTTTTTTTTTTTTTAGTTTTCACACCTAAATGTTAAGACGCCTTCACAAACACATTAAACAAAACACCACACACCAGAATCAACATCACCAAAACACTCACACCACGCCCACATGTGTCTCCATTTCAATCCAGAACTCCATTCACACCTATGGAAGTGCATACAAACATGCACAATCACACGTGGACAAAACACAAGGAGAGACAGTCATTCCCACTCCTTCCCACTCACACACACTCACACACAACCTTAAGTTGAGGTGAGAGAGAGGGAGCGAGAGTGGCGTGTGGGGAGCAGATTCGTCCAGATGGCTGGCTGAGGATGAAACATGGCAGAGAGAAGAGCGATGTAATGTCCCTCACTTCTCACATCTTATCACATTAATACCCCACAACTCCACTTAAACAGCCTCCGCCAAACTGAAATTGACCATCAATGCGGTGTCATGTTAAATTAATATTGCCATCCACATTGGGCTAGTGTGGCTCTCTCACATCCCGGATGAGACAGGGAATGACTAATTCATTTCCTGAGAGGGAAGAGGAGCTACATGTGACACACTCAAATGCACACACACACACACACACAGCATTGAGTTCTCTCAATCTAATTTTTCAAGAGATTGTTGATTTCATCTTGAAATAGACTTAAGGAGTTAACGGTGGTCAATTAAAAGAGAAAGACGTAAAATAGAAATAAAGGAAAGCAAAGGAAGACTGAAAGAGAAACACTATACATTCATTCACATGGACACAGCTATGGCGCTATACTCACTAGATTAAGAATTAACGTTGATTAAGGATGCTTCGCCTGAATATAGATAAAGGAGTGAAAACTAAACTCATAATAAACTCTGTCCGACTCCGCCTCAATGGGTGGTACTGTGGTGGCGTAAGAGTTAAGGACGCAGGCTTGTAATCAGAGGGTCACCAGTTCGAATCCAACCTGGGTCATCACTGAGCAAGTCCCTTAAATACAACTGCTTGTGTTGTACGTCGCTTTGGATTTAAAATGTAATTGTTATCAGCTGGGTTACAATTGAATTCACCAAGAATTTTTCACAGCGTAGGGAGATTGCAAGGTGCATGAGCGAGTGTTGTAGGGGGGTCAGAACACATCCCACACAGAACATTTTGGAAGCCAAATTTTGTGAAGTAAAATTAAACTTTTTTTGTTTGTTTGTTTTGTTTTTTTAATCATTGTTACTGCCTTACTGTGAAGCCAAAAGTTATTTGTTGAAGAGGTAAAGGTCATGATGAATGTAGTTAGAGTTACTCATGCTTGGTATAGGTCCTCAACTAATAAATACTCACACACTGGAGAGACAAAAATAACACTTTAATCAAATTTAAATTGGGTATTATGCAGGACCTGCAGTAATATTGTTATGGACATGCCCCCCAGCCCCCCAACTCATTAATTTTGAAATTATGAAGCACACTGTTTATATTGAACGGTGATTATGGGTTACAAAGCGGAGGATGCACACAGTAAAGCTAAAAAAAAGGCCTAAAAAAAAAAGACTGACCCGAGCCTAAGCTTGACAGAAGCCGATGTCTCGTTAAACCCAAACACATTTCAACCAGACGGTATTCACACTCGTGCGCACGCATGTAGAATGAGCCGTTGCGAGTTATAAACATGACGAGCAGCTTCATGTGCCGCTACACGCTACGTCCCGGTTGAAGCACACTGTTTATATTAAACGGTGATTATGGTTACCAAGCAGAGGATGCACACAGGCAGCATCAAGGGCAGCTAAGAGGCTGCAGTGGTCGTCAGGTAAAGACGGGAACATCCGAACAAATCGCCTATATTAAATTAAATAGACGGTGCCACTGATGTATGTATTCCTTGGTTATGCAGATTAAAAAGAAATTCAAACAACACAGACACGCCTAGAAGTCCAAGTGTGCAACAATTATTATGCCAGTACGTTTTGAAAAAGGAATAAACAGCAGAAAAACCCCCCTTCACTGGTCGAAACACAACGTAGGAGGTGACACCAAACCGTAGGGAATCAAAATGACTCCGTAGGGGGGCCCTACGCTCAACAGCGCTGGCGGGAACCCTGATCAATGATATTAGTTAAATAGTTTTCTAGTTTGTCTAAAGCTGAGTTTTCTGTTTCTTGCCTGCCATGCTGATCCTTGTTTTGCCAGAAGTTAGACAAGCTACACTGAGCTAACCAGTTTACATGCATTTAAAAATCCAGTTACTATCAGACTAAGCCATTTATTCAGTTTTCTAAAGCTGCATGTAAACCGCTAAAACGCTTCTTAAGAGTCACGACTTTCCCTATTTCTTCTTCCCTAACTATTTGTCTGTAAACTAATCTCCTCTCTGCACCGTCTCCCTCCCTCCTTCTAAGCTAAACTGCCCTTACAAGTTTTGTGGAGACAACATGGCAACATGCATGGATGGCAAATGTGTGTCCCTCTGTGTCGGATTTGCAGCAGAAAAATACAATCTTCAGGGAAAGGTAAAAAAACAAAGTTTGAGCCAAAGTAATCTCTTCCATATCTCCAACAGCAGCAGAAGGCACATGCTGAGGTGTGGTAATCTGCTGCAGGAACATGAACTGGGAAGTCAGTCATCTTAAAGAAAAAAGTGAGGCGATCAACTGTTGTCATTTGTTAAATCTGAGTCAGACAAGTAAGTATGTAAAGATGTAACGTGTGAACATAGTGGGGAAAAAATCACTGGAGTCAAAAATCCAAAGGTCATTCTGAGGTCCTATAGCTTGCCTGAACAAAAATGGGTCGATTGTAGCACAATACGTAAATTCCAGCTGTACTGTCTTTGGATAAATAAATACACACAAGTAAATTGTTTTCTTTTTGGACAAACTGACAAATATGCAACAAGTGTTTCCTAATTTAACTGATTAATGAAATGAAAAGCAACACATTTTTAATTAAAAGGAACTGGACTAATGCCTAGTATAAAAACTGGCATACCACCACCACACTGCTCTGCTGTCCCATAAACAAACTCCCCAAATTTATGGCCAGTACATAAAATGAGAATAATTCAGTCTAACTTGGAAAGGTAGCAATAACAGGTGACATATGTCGTCAAAATGAAGAGAAACGAGCAATCTAAACAAACAAGGCTTCATAAATAGAATTGGAGAAGTAAAAACAGGAACATAACTTTAATAGCTCAAATAAATTAATGATAAAAAGTGAAATATTCACAATTTGAAGCCTTGAACGTGTCCTTGACTTGATACCATCTGTCGGGACCTCAGTGTGGAGGCTTTCATTTTCTTAAGTAACACTAAGTAAGTGACCTCAAAACTGAAGAATTATGACAGAGACTAGAATTACAAATAGGTATAGACTAACCATTAATAAAAAAAAAGGATGGGGCTTATCATTAATCATTAGGATTTTAACCTCTAGTTCCTACAACGTAAGGCCATTTGATTTCAGCAAGAAGAAATCTGACTTTGGCACAAAATGTGACAGGAAAAGGGAGAAAAATATGTTTCCTCATCAGTAGATTAAAGAGAGAGCACACATAAGATTTGGAGTTTCAGCAAAACTAGTATATATTTAACTAAGATCCTACATGAGATAAACAACACCTGTTAAGGTACAATCATTTAAAGGAGATATCATTTAAAAATCCACTTTTGCTGTCTTTTTGAACACATATGAAGTAACCCAAGTGTCCACCGGCACACAAAATGTGTAATAAAACCATCCAGTCCTTTGTTTGTGGTCTGTGTAAGTCTTACAACACAGAGAAAAGTGCTCCGTTTCAAATTTTCTAAGTTTGTGACGTCACAAGTTGAATCAGGAAAGAAAATACCCTCCTTTCCGCTGGCAATTCCACACATGGACTCCACCCCCAACCTGATGAAAACTTTTGCAAAAGTTCACCATTGTTTTTCTCGCTAGCGAAGAAGTGAAGGTGCATTCACACCGAACGTGACTGTAGCGACTGCAGTCACTTGAACCGCTCGTGATGAGTCGCTTGAAGATAGTGGTGCTTTTTGGTGATGAGTTCACCCAGAATGTAGACTTAATCAAGAAGTTAACCGCTTTAAATTTGCCCCAGTAAATTGAGGAAGCCTCCCGCTGCAGCCATCTCACTGTCGTGGGAGGGAGGGGCCGCTGCCTCGGCTCTACAGTCGTGCACAAGCTCTTGAAGTCGCGTCATTTACATGTGATGTAATGTAATCTAGTCACTTCAGTCGTGTTCGGTGTGAAAGCACCTTTAGTGTGTGCCACCCCACGGAAGACAGGGGTATTTGCAACTCCAGGGATACACTCCCCAAAACGGAGCGCTCTGAAACAGCTGGATTATACAGGGTATTAAACCTCCCCTGTTGCTTGATTCTGGTATGTTTTGACCAAACCCCAGCACAGATATGTCATTTACACCACAGGGAACTGTTTTGAAAGGTGAATAATACGTTCCCTTTAAAAATAAATCTCTGAAAAAATTAAAAATGTCTTTAAGCTTAAAGCAATTAATAACCGATCACATAAATGCACTTAGATGTTAGTCAAATGTTACTAATTGGTTTACATCAACTTTTAGAATGTCACCAAATACATTGCCATTATGTTAGATCAAATTATCTTTCCAGTCATCTCTATAACAAAGTTTTACAGTTGTAACAACTGCTTTCGGGCAATATTGTGGAAACAAAGTTAAAACATGAAGCTACAGTATCATATTTAAGTGCATCCTAGAATATTCTATTAGCAAATAAGTCATTCCTTTTTGCAGCAGAGTAATCCCAAATGGGTCAGTACCAGACTATGACCTGCAGCAGTGCACAATCAGTGTCTCACTTGTGACATTTGATGGTCCCTTAGTCTTCATCGTGGATCACTCGCAAAAGAACCAGATTCAATTTATTTATTTTACATCACAAACCAAATGAATGAGCTACTAATCCCCTGTTTTCTGCTGACCTGCCACTAGGGGGGAAATTAAAAAAAATGAAGCAGCTAAGACACACCCAGTCACAACGATGCGCAGTGACAGCTGAGGTATGCTAAACTACTACAATCACACAGGCACACACAATCCTGACATGAAACTCACCACACACACACACAACCCCACTGACACTATAGCACTCATGGGCAAACAGCCCCTGCTCTCCATCCATGAACACCACCTCACGCACACACATAAACCAGGAAGACGCACAGACGGTAACAAAAAGTACACGTACGTTTGCGCACACGCAGCGACAGGCGGGAATACACACACGGTGTGTCTGTACATACACGCACAGCTTGATGAACCCACTGATTAGACCACAATCTGCTCTTTATAGAAGCACATATCCAGAGTTTCTGAGAAATCTTTGTTCATGTATGATTCATTTGAAATGCAAAAAAATACCTAACTAGTCATTTACTATGGTCTACTGCCAGTAGTCATTCATATACATTAATGTATATAAGTCCCGCCTTTGTCCTATAGACCCCTATACAAATAGAAATGATTGCCGAGTGCGCCCAGCCAATAGGCTTCCTGTTTTTGAGACTGTCAATCAAAGTGAATGTGGAACTGTGCACAGAAACAAGGCCGCGTGCTACAAGAGCAAACAGGTAAATATGATTTTGGCTCTTACCTGACCCATAGATATACTGTATATTAATGCGACCCGATGGGACCTTATTACGTTCCGCGATGCAAGTGCAGAAAAGTGGAGGCGTGGCTTCTGGTAAATTGGCAGAGGCAATGGGAGGAAGTGAAGCTGTTAAGGGCGGGACATAGAGACGCTTCTCAGAAACTCCGGACGTCAGCTTTAAAAGATGATTTGTCAGTAAAACAGAAAACTGCAGAATCAGGCAGGTACCGGTAGTTAATATGTTAAACTGGTGAAACTGGTTATACCAAAACAAAAACACAACTATCAGTTCATAACTACAAATTCACAACTTAAAAACTATAATTTCTACACACAATTTATTGTCAGTGACTGTGAAACAATCAAGTTTCACCATCTGTGCTCACACTTCATCCCAACACAAAGAAACATCCTATGGTGCATCCACCATGCAAACAGAGCATGGACTTCAATTAACGTCCCATTAAAGTTTAGGCTGAAAGGGGGACGGACCGAAGCAGGCAGAGCGAGGCATTTATTGATGGCGCCCTCACATCTTGTGCCTGCATTAAGTTGATTTTAAAAGCAATTAATACACATGGTCAGGAAGAAATAATGGAGCGCCCTATGTTCTTAACCTACCGGACATTTCCCAGCCAAACCCCTGACCAGCACAGCCCTGCTTTGCATTATAAATGACAAGATAAATCTTAATGGATTGAGGATAATCAGCTAGCCATGAAGGCTGACATATACACACACACGCTCGCACACATCTGTACAGAGCACCAGCACTCACACACGTACACAAACATGGACGTACAGACACAAGGGAAATTAAATGCTTTGAATATGTCTGCATTGATTATTTTAAATTATTAGCCCACCTCTCTTTGGACCTCCAATGCTTTTAGCCTAAGCTTTAACACATTTACAGAGACTTATTGACTATAATTACAACTGAGTCTTGGTAATGGACACATCAATTATGAGTCGCACATGTCTCTGACCAAGCGTTGCTTTGGGAATCCCAATCTGGGGTCCATTAGCATCTCTCCTGCCGGTCCAAAGCTCAATCAGTCTTTACCTTCACCTTTAGTGAAACAGCTATTACCTGGCTGGAACAGATAGTAGCCTTAACATTAACCCATGCTTCCAATGATGGCCTGAGTGAAAACAAAAGCCTAATAGCTGAACAGCCCCACACCAAGATTAACGTCTCTTTTAGTTATTTCTGGGTAAAACACTATATGTTATGATGAACTCTGAACCCAATCTGTATGGGTTACAATAGGTTTAAAATTCATGCAAAGTTCTATAAATGTTTCAAAGCGCATATGAATGTATGCATAATTTGGTTTTGTCTGATCAAAACTGCATTTGGCCTTGAGAGCAGGTTGATAAATTACAACCCAAAGCATCACCAATATGACTTACTCGGTTATTAATTCATATCTTTGCACGGAGATATTTTTACTGAGCATAGGAAACATTATTAACGGATCCTGAAAAGGATTGTCAGGCAGGACTTTGCAAAACTTGCGGTAAGCTTTTATTTATCTTCTTTATTCAAAACCACACGTTAAGTGACGTGCCATAGGTTCACCCTGCTTTATTAAAGACTGCATATAGCAGCTACAAACTAAAGTGGAAGGACCAAGACGGAAAAAAGAGCAGAGAGAGAATGTTACTTGCACTTTTAAAGCATGCAATGTATTTGGTAAAAGGTCAATCCAGCATTTATTTTATATGTTAGTGGCAAAAACACCAATCAAACATACAATATGAGCACTTAAATCTGGTTTTCCTTAAACTATTTTTGCTTTGTTGTAGGATGCATTGACCTTAAGAAGGCCAATGACATCAGTAAATGCAATTTCCATTAAAACTGTGTAATGATGCAATATTTGGAATACAGATCCTAGAGCATTGGCCTAAAACAAAGATGAGCAACTGTTATCACAGCAGGAGCCACAACAATATGATGATCTGATCTGAGGGACACATCATCAACATTCATGTCAGCATTTCGAATATTGACCAATCTAAGCATTAATATAGAAAAGAACAAAGGGTTTGTGGGTTTTTGTTGTTGTTTTGTTTATTTTATCCTTCATTAACTCAATAATATTTTCACCAGTGTTTATTTTAGTTGGTAAGATTATGTCAAAAGTAATTAACAGATTCTGTGAGAATTTTAACCAAAACTAGACCTTACGCCATCGAAAATTACATTCAATTTGGAAAGGGTCCAAATCAATATACTAATACTAGACCATTTTTCAATAACAAAATCTAAATATTCCTATTTCATAATTTAACTATCTTCATGAAATTTGACTTGGTTATGTCACCTTAGATTTTCAATTATACCACATTTTACCTCGATCGAACCTAGATGTGCATTTAATCATGATTTTTCAAAAAATAATGGGGGTTCCCATACATTTAAAACTGCTGCATCATTAGTAATGGGGATAGACATTTATTCCAAGCCTTTAAAGTGTTAATGATCATAGTACCATGATCATCATCTCTGATCCACATAACTGTCAATATCTGACAAGGAGGATAATTGTTGTCTTTGGCATTTTTCTGTACATTTGTATACATTTTGCATTGTTGTGTATTTTTCCTGTTTTGTATATTTTTCTGATTTCCCGTACTTTAGTTAGTAGAGTTATTTTGTGCATTTGCCTTAAGGGCCACAGAGAAATAGACCAAGGGCCAGATGTGGCCCCCAAGCTGCCAGCTGCCAATTTCTGTCCGAAAGCATCACACTACCAAAACGGCCAACCTGTAATGAGTTTTCCAAAAATAAGCCACACAGACACACAATATAAAGTTGCTTCAGACTGGGTTAGCACTGGACATAACTTGAGTGACAGGGATGAGGCGATCATTTTAACACTCGGATTTAGCTTAGCAGCAAGGTGTTATAGATGTTAGTACTTAATCCTCACCAAAATGTCCTGGGTTTGACTCCTGGGCAGAAAGGATCATTGGTTGTGGAGTTTGCTTATTTAGCTTCTCTCTGAATACTTTGGCTTCTTCCCACAATCCAAAAAACATTCATGTTGGGTTAATTGGAGTTGGTGAGATTGGCCATAGGAGTGAATCTGTGTGTTCTGAATGTCTGTTTGTCTAGATGTGGCTGATTGTGTGTACCTCACCTTCACCCCCATGCCCCTGAGTACAGGAATGAGCTGGTATAGATAATGAATGGATGAGTTTGTCTCAGTTTGGTTTCAGGCTGTGATTTCTGAAGTGTCCAAAAACCGCTTAACACTCAACGCTCTAGTTCCAAACCTGTAATACCCACTATTGGTGCATCCTAAAGTGAACAATATCAGCATCAACACCCTGAGGCAGTGTAGGCCTGTTTGAAACCAAAACCACCAAGAACGTCTTTGACCATGACAGATCACACACATCACAGCAGCTTAGCGATAGCAAAAGCAATGGCCACTCAAACAAACTAAAGACATTACTACCATTTACCAAATCTTTTTGGTGAACCGCAGTACTGCATAACCTGTTTGCATAGAAAATGCCCCTAATGTTAATGTTAAAAAGTCTTGGTCCCTAAAGCCTAATTTAAGGTTCTGCGTAAAATCCCCCGCCGTAGACGCATGTAGGCACAGACCGCCTCCCTCGTAACCTTACGTGCGGATCCCAAAAATCCTGACCACCCGTCAAGTCGACGAATTGACGGATAGTCAGCTAGGGCTGTGATTCAGTACCAAACCTCAGTCCCGGTCACGGCCTTTTCCAGTCACACTGCCATGTTTCAACTTTTTGCGTAGCGGATTGAGTCAAAAGGAGAACCGAGACAGAGTTTTATTATTTCCTTTCAAGGCTGCAGCACATGAAGCACCGCCAAACGGAGTCAATTACAGATAAAAGGTGTGTGTTTACTGTTATTATCGCTACTGCTGCCTCGTCTCTGTACCTAAAGTATGTGGGTGTGTGTGCGTGTATGTGTGTTTCACTAACAGTAAACCATAACTAACAAGCTGCGGAGGCTGCCAGATGAGCAAACATGACGCTAGGTTTAAAGCGATCTTTACAGCGCTGTCCTGCTCCATCTCCCCACTTCCCGGGGCCGTGGACCCGGATACCTCGCTGCTCTCTCTCCGCTCTACAGCGGGGTCTGGGTCCCCTCACCCCCGGAGTGACTGTTGATCGGATGTTTATACTGAATAATAAAGTGCACGTTTTTAAACCGTTGTTTTAATTTTTGTGTCCGACTAAACACATATGGTTCTGTACAATAGGTTGGTCAGTAATAATCCAGAAATAAATTACATTTTAAGATCCTTAAAAAGAATAAAACATTTTTCTGTGACTGGAAGATAAACAAGGGCTTTTTAATGCTCATTTGTAACAACAACACAGCCACAACCCCCTAGCGGCAGGGTGGCCACACGCATAGCGAGACGTTCCCTCCACGCAGAAGTAAAAGGGTCAACCTCCGCGTCACGTAGACGGCATGCCCCCGGCGTACTTCCTGACACTGAACCTTAAACCAGGCTTAAGCCTTCTTGTGGGTTACTCAATGACGAGCACACTAAAAGAGACATCAAAAGCAGGATACGTACCAGTGTGTGTACGAATGTGTGCTAGAAAGGCCATGGAGTTGCTGCTTTTGCACACCTTGCCGCAGTGTTTGCACACACTGCCCTGGTTCTCCTCACGCTCACGGTTGATCTGTTCAGTGTCCTCCACAACATACTTGTTGACCTCCCTCAGGAGCTCCTCGTGTTTCTCCTTAATATGAAGGAACAGGTCCTGCTCCAGCTTGAAGCGATCTGTGCATTTGACACACTTAAATGTGGAGCCGCCTTCTGGCAGCTCTTCTACACTATTCTGCTCGTTGCGGAGGTGAGCAGCGCTGGACAGGTGCTGGTGCAGGTTGCTCTCTGTGTAGAAGGACTTGCCGCACACCAGACAATGAAAGTGTCTCTCCTTGGATGGGTGCTTCATTGAGATATGCACATTGAGGCCACTGATCCCATCTGCCATGAACCCACAGTCCTCGCAGCGGATACGAGAGCTGCTGCCTTTGGTTTCCTCCTTCATCACTTTGGGTTTGACTTTCTTGACAAATGCTGAGTTGGGAGACGAGACGATGGAAGGCATTAGTGACCTGTCAGCCAAACATAACACGGCAACATCACCATCAAGCACTCCCTCCTGCAGTGTGTGCTCTGCAAGGCTCTTGATGGACACAATGCTGGCATCAAAAGAAATGTTTGAGGGCATTTGAGCATCTTCGATTGTCTGCTGACTTTTGGCTTCTTTAGAGTTGATGTTCTGATTCTCTTGTGTTGTTGATTGATCCAGTCTTGGAGACTGCAGATGATCAGACTCTGGCCCATCAGTTGGCCCAGGAGCAACCACGCTTTCTGCCGACTTCCCAACATCGGACTCTGTCGTAACACAACCTACAGCTGTTGTGTTTATTTCCCTCACTAGGCTTTTACTGGAGGTAGGTTCAGATATTTCAGTGAGATTCAGTGATCCAGATACAGAGGTTGCCCCTTGAAGCTCAGCAACCACCTTCGGCTTTGAAGGGACCGCCAACATGCTTTGTCCTTGGCTCCCATGTAGTTCAAGGTACTTCTGGCTTTTCTGTTTGTGCTTCTCTGTGTTAGCATGGCGACACATTTCCCGAGCTGTTATAGCGTAGTAGCTGCAGGCCAAACACACATACTCAAAATCTCTGGTGTGCTTTTTCTTAAAGTGAAGATGGAGGGATAGGATTGAATGGGCAACAAAGTCACAGAGGCTGCATGCAGTAAGCCAGGCATGCTGGCTTTTCCACTGGCCCGTGTCGGTCTCACTGTGCTCTTCTGCATTCTGCTCCTGGGCCACCGTGCTGTCACCTGGCTGCTCATTGTCGGATGTCTCCGAGGCTGCTGTTGGCTTGAGTTCTTGTGTACTCGTTTTGTCCTGCAGTGATGCTTCTGTAAAATAGCTGACTGAGCACTCCTGCACTCGTTTGCTGTGTTTTTTTGTGATGCAGTGGCGGTCCATGTCTCCTTTGGTCACACAGCTGTAGTTGCACAAGGTGCAGTTGTAGGCGTAGTCTTTGCTGTGTTTGCGGCGGATGTGCACACCGAGGTTAGTGGCGTTGGACATCACCAGGCCACAGTATCCACACGTAGTGGTGGAGCCCTGTTTTGGTCCTCCGCTTTTCTTTCTGGGAGGTTCAAGCTCCGAATTGTCCTCCTCATCAAGCACAACCATGACATCCTCTGCTGCTTGGTTAGCTTCCACTTTTGTTTCTGTCACGAGAGGCATTTCTTCTCCTCCAGGATTCTCTGTTACATCATCAACCACAGTATCTCTAGTCACTGTCTCCACACATGCCTTAAACGAGGAAGCCTCTGCACATTGTTCTCTTTTCACTCTCTCAACGTGGTTATCTAAAGACAAGTGAGCCTCCATCAGCTCAACTGTAGGTGAGAAATAGTTACAGGCCTTGCATCTGTACCACTCCTGGTCCGGGTGTTTGAGTAAGACGTGGCTCTCCAGCGTGGCCTCGGTGCTCCCCCTGAATTCGCAGTTTGGGCACTTGAGCTGGAACCTGCTGAGTGTTCGTTTTGGTGCCATTCGTATTGGTGTAGAATCTGTTACTTTGCATTGATCCTCAGCTTCTTCCTTATTATTCGGACTCGCGTCTGCTTCAACTGTAAGACATTGAAAAAATATAATCAGAAAATGCTATCAGCAAGGTTTAAAATATATGTTTTTCCATTTTATTTTGAAAAACATTTACGTTAAAACAAATAAGTACATTTTATTTGTTTCTATTATAAAGTATATTGTTATTTGTATACTGCAACTTGATTTTTAAATCTTTTAGGAAGTCACAAAACTTTGAGGCCAACTTTAATTGGTGGAGAAAAAAATTAAATAGGGGATACATTTTGAACAGTTTTTATTATATACTTTTATTAATTATATTAATATTGATGTCATTATTTTTTAATACTAGAAAATATAACTTAGGAAGATATATATTTACATGTAGGGCTGGGCGATATGGAGCAAAACATATCTCGATATTTTTAGCTCAAACTTTTACCAGAAAGACAAATCTGGGTTAAATTTGGTGACGCAAAATGCTACACAGGCTCATTTATTAACAAACAGCAGCACAATATTTGCCACTTTTGGCTTTTTCTCCTCTAAGGGACAGCACGTGTGAGTGAGTTCTGTAGTGAGGGTTGTTTAGGGGAAGGTCTGGGTTAGGACACACTCAGTAATCCATCGAACTGTGCTTTTTATGCTGTTCTGAGAAGAAGCGAAAGCAGTGACTTCTAAAATGAGTGTTTTAATACAAAATAAGCTCTAAATATACATCTCAGGAATATGGAAACATTTTAAAGGACACTGTTTGAATAATATTAAATGCTTGTATAATGTGATTTGTACTGTGTGACTGTATAAATAAAAACAGAAGTAAAAACAAATATAGATATATCTTGATATAGGCAACATTGTCATTTTCTGTATCACCAAAATAGAAAACTTGATATATCTTGAATCATGATATATTGCCCAGCCCTATTTACATGTAATGAATGCTGCAATCGGTCTACTTCTCTATCATTAATATCATAATGCACATTAGGGGCTGTGTACACCCCAAACTGGACTCCAGTCTAGGGCTGAACGATTTTGGAAAATAATCTAATTGCAATTTTTTCCTCAATATTGCTATTTAATATGTGATTATTTTTTCAAGGGCCTCTTGTCATGTAATTTTCAATGAACACAAGCAATAGATCAATCTCTTTCATAATAAACTATTTTAGATTTATTTAAACTTTAAATAAATATAAAACATACATTTTAAAGCACAAATTACAACAATAAAGCAAACAAATCCGTGGCTTTACCTTTACTTCACGTTTCATGAAAAATGAAAACATGTGGACTACACTTTTTAAACACGCTCTGAACTTAACAGGACAAGAAAATGATAAATAAATAAATAAAACACCATTGCGATTAGAAAATGGTGTTTTATGATATCACCATAATATCCCAAATGTAATTAATCATTCAGCCCTACTCCAGTCTATGACAAATCCCAACATCAATGTTATTTTGACTGTGCAAACTGTGTAACCATAAACATCCAGCAAAAACACCCCTAGCATTGAGATAACATGAAAACTAAACAAAGACGGGTCCCAGGGCCAACCAACACTAGTCTGCTCCTCAAACCATTTTGTCTCCATAAACATTCATCAATTCAACTATTATGTTCCACAGGGTCTGATCATGAGTCCACTTCTATTCTCTCAATGGTTATGTTAATATAGGGCTGGGTAATTTTGCCTAAAAAAAAAAATCTCTGATTTTTTTAAAGAAAGATTTGAATTTCGATTCGATTTTCAATTGGTTTTTTTTCAATGCACTTAAAAATGACTACAGATATATTGTCTAAAGTACAACTTTATTGCGTTCATTGTTCTCAAGAATTAAAATGCATAGAACGGGAAAAAGTCAAAAAATGGGACAAAAAAAATTTAAATAAAAAAATTTAAATTAATTTAAAAAAATATAATTTTTTTCAAACTCGTATTTGCAAAATAAAAATCGTTTTTATCTACAAATTTGATAAATTGATTACATCGATTTTTTTGTTTGCCCAGTCCTATGTTAATAAAAAAATACGTATTGATTAATTGATGATTAAACTATGCTAACATTGTGCTAAAGCAGAAGTTTTGATCAATGAAAAACACATCCAATCAGGGTAGATATAGATAATTATAAGTAAACTTACGTGTATTAGGAGTGTCTTTGGAGTGGTATCTCTGGACGTGAACGTCTAGAGGAGTTTTGTCTCTAAACTCGTGCCCACAGTAGTTACAGGAATAGATGATCTTGGGTTTTGGGGTTCTCTTGCTCAGTCTCCTCTCCTGGCTTAAAATCCCATCTTCTTTATCCATTGGCTGTTTTTCTAAGGTGCTTTGACTTTTCCATGGAGTCTCTCTCTTATGTTCAGCATCAGCACCACTTTCTGTCTTCATGTCTTCCTCCTGACTCCCATCAGCAGAACTCTCAGTCACCTCTGAACACTTTACGGTCGTCTCAGTCGCTCCATGTTTTCGTGCACAGTGGATTTTTAGTGACCTTGGGGATTTGGCTGAGAAGCTACAGGTTGTGCAGCGGCTTTCTCCATCTTCAGGTGCAGAGTCAGAGGGGTCAGGGTCACTACTCTGTCCACTTCTGTCACTGTCGCCTGGAGTGTCCTTTGTTTGAACACCACCCGCTTCCAGCTTCAAACCCGTGTCTTTTTCAGGAACCTTGTCCTCCACGGCCTCTTCTGCAGAACTTTGTGTATTCTCCATTTTATGTTAAGTTGAAAGATTCTTCAAAAGGGGAAAAAAAACCAATGATCATCAATGACATAGACATATTAAATCAGGTTTATGTGATAAAGTATCAGTAACCATATGAGAAGAACTGAGCACTGACTGTACTAACAAAAACTTTGGGAGCCAGTCTGACTATGCATGGGTAAATATCTCCATCTAGTGGTAACATGGACACATTGTTACTAGGAGGCATTGCAACTAGTTGTGAATATTTACTGAGTTACCATCTATTTTACAAAAAACTAACTTATTCTCTCTACTGATATTATGTAATCTAGGGGTGGGGACCTCTGGGTACCTCACGATATGATATGATACGCGATACAAAGCTCACAATAACAATTATCTCACGATATGACGATACTGCAATTATCAATATATTGTTCAGAAATCAATCTACAATAATCTAAGACATAACAAGAAGAAAAAAAGATTAAGTGAAAAAATACATTTTTTATTTTATATCTCTGAAAGACAATACATTGAAAAAGTGTCCTATGAACAGTGACACTGTTTTAGTGCAACGTTTCTGTAAATAAGTGTCAACATACCAATGTAAATGAATAAGTATCTCTAATAGTGCTTTCTGTAAACAAATAATAGGGTCTTTCTTACCAGTGACACTATTATAGTGCAATATTTCAGTAAAAAATATATTGGTTCCTTCAACAAACAGTGACAACATTTCTGTGAAGACCTACCTGCACATTTTAGTGAAAAAGCAGAAAAGGTTTTCAAAATAATAAAATAAATCTTAAAAAAAATATGTATATGTACATATATATATTATTATTATTAATATTATTATTATTTAAATCAATACTTAGCGCAAAAATATTGCAATATATCGCCATATCGAGATATTGTCACACTCCTAATGTAATCAGTTGAAGTATATTATTTAGGCTGATGACAACACACATATTAATATATGATATATCTATCTGCAAAATAGCAGCACACAAATTTTAATATTTTTGGTAATTCAATTTTTTTTATCAATGATTCCTTTAATTCATTGAGTGATTGGATAAAAAATAATTTGGCCTAATCAAAGCTCAATTTTAAAAAGACAGAAAATAAGGCTCATCAACTAATTTGTTTCTTTAAGAAAATGTACATTTATTCAGAAGTGTCCCAATTCGATATTGATAATGGATATGTCAGATATCAGCCAGAATACGAATATCAGATTTTATCAGACTGCATCTAAAATCTCAGATATAAGCGCTCCGATAAGTCTTTGTTGTTTTTGTCCCCGCCCTCAGTTGTTCCCACCATATACTGACAGTAAAAAAATAACTGAAGTGAACTTGAATTGTTGACTATTCGGCTTGATCAAGTGAGTAACATCACTTGATCAAGCCGAACATTCCACACTACAAAATAAGTAATAAAAGTATGTATGATTTGTGCTGATAACGCATCAGATCAATATCGGTATCGGCCAATAATCAAGGCTGCAATATTGGTATCGTATTGAAATTTAAAAAGTTGTATCGGGGCATCCCTACATTTATTTATGACGTACATATGATGCAAAGCAGAAAAAAGAAGAAGAAAAAGTGGAAAAACATTCTTAATATATATTAAGAATATATATACATATATATACATATATTTTTTTTTTTTCAATGAAAGTATTGTAGAACCTTGAGAAATTGTTGCAGCCCTATTTTCAATCAACAGCTTTTATAATAAAAGCAACAAATTACTGTTAAATCGGTACATGTTCAAGAGGTTATTGTCATATTCAAAGCACAATGAAACTCTATTTTTGCAAGGTCTCCACAAAACTATAATCAAATGGCAATGAAATATGATTAAAAAATAAGCCATTTAAACCTAAATAGGGATAAATAATTTAGCATTATGAAAATCATCCCTGTACAAAATGATGTTTGTTCTAAACAGATTAATCAGTGGGATTAATAGACTAACGCATAGAAATCTCAAACCACAAACAATACAAACAGTATCCGTGCAAACTACATTTCAGTAACAAGTACTTCAGGTGCTTATGGGAAATGTAGCAAAGCAAAAGTATTGAACTAATCATGAATGTGACTTAAGTAAAGCACTTTAAGTACAGTATGTTTACTTCTTTACTACCTGTGTATGCACCAGTGTCAAACTATTATGGGTAGAATTTATTGAAGACCAGTTGATTAAATGGTTTGATCGCTAAAAGGCTTAATAGATATTTAAAAATATTACAATATATTTTACATTTGGAGAAATATCAGATGTGTGTATATTCAAGCTTTGTATGAATCGTTTTTTAAAGCTTTTTATTTGAACAATAATCTTTATGCTTCACAGTCATGACTGGTAAAATAGAATTTAATCTATTTTAGACTCAAAAAAAACCAAAAAACTTTTTTCCACTTCCGATACAATACCGATATTGACGCCTTGTGTGTTATCTATACAATATCAGCACGAATCATACAAACTTTTAACACTTATTTTGTCGTGTGGAATGTTAAAAAAAAAAAACAGACCCATTAATTATAAACCAATGCATTACATATCACTATCCTTTTAGAATAAGAATATTCTATGATTGAATAAAAGAAATAAAAAAAGTAAATGGAAGATAATGAAAAAAGAAATTAAAAAAACAAAAAAACAACAACATACAGTATATTATATTAGAGATTTTAGATGCATTCCAATAACATCCGATATTCGTTTTCTGGCTTATATCGAACCGATATTCAATCAATATCGGATCAGGACACCCCGACAAATAAATAATAACAAAAAAATGATGCATTGTCTGAATCAGTGGTTCCCAAACGGTGTGCCGTGGGATTTTTTTTTTTTGACAACCATACATATTGTAATATACAACTACACAAAATTATTTTTAATTTAACTTCATTGTATGCACTCATTTCATAATACCGAGGGAAACTCTATACCATTTTTCTTTTTAATTATTTCATTAATAAACATTTCATGAGTAATATAGTGGTCTTCACATTTTATTTGGTATTAGTAAATATTTATATACAATAATTTACAGATATTGTACATGATATGAGCGATAACGTGTTATGAAGGCTATTTTGCACAAAAGGTGTGGCTTCAGATTTTTACTTGTACTTTGGTGGACCATGGGCACAAAAACCACTGATCTAAACGCTCTAAAATGGCTCCTCTTTGACATTGTCTGATGATCATTTACAAACTACAGTGTAAATTGATGTAAATTTGAATTTGTAATATGGTTTTTTTGGAGTTTTTTTTTTTGTGTGTGTGCGTGTGAGAGAGAAACTGGTGTGGTCAATAATGTTGCCTCATATCTACTATAAGGTCCTGGAAGATTCATAATCTAGACTTCCTGATTTCTTGAATACATATCTATGTTTCATTATTAGTCAAATAAAGATAAAGGGCACAATAGGTTTTTAATAGATCAAATTTATCAAGTAAATTAAATTATGTTACTTTAACCAAAGAAAACAATGTTAAATCAAAGTATAACTCGATGTCTCCATCTAGTGAATGTTTTGTCACAAAACAACGTTAGTTGCACACAGGAACAAACCTTGTTAAATATCAGCCTCCAAATATGTTCTCAACATGTTTCCTCCACCTTTATATTCCCTGACAGTTTTTTTTTTTTTTTTTTTTACAAATGACAACAAATGCAGCGTCATTTTTCTTTAAAAGGTGGTATGAATAGCAGGATTCTGTGTGTAGATCAGCAGTAAAAAAAAAAAAATAATAATAATAATAATAATAATAACTTAACCATACCTGGCACTCCTGAGCATATTTTCAGTAGTGCAAGCACCACTCAAAAAGTGTTATTATATATAAATGTTGAATATTATAGCTGTATGTGAAACCTTGAAAGTTATACACTGGCTTTCTGCACTGTCAAAGTTGAATCAAGGGGTTACAGTCAACACCCTAATAGGTGTTGCGATAAAAGTAACTCATCTTAATATGTGTCACACCAACACTCTATCCTCTTAACATTTAAAAATGTTTGACTTGCCGTTCAATCTCTGAATAAATGTGTAGTGCTTTCTACTCGAGACACGACTGCTAACGTGCTAGTTAGCAACATGTTCCTACTCAACATGATAGATCGACGCAAAGCGCAGCCAATCAAATTCAACTATTAAGGCTACTATCCAATCAGAGCGCAGAAAAGGCGGGGCCTATTGCTCCAGGAAAGCAAAAACGACGGCAGCACAGAGGCCCAAAAAGGAAGCTAACATCAACCTCTGAAATAGTCATCTGTGTTATTCAACCAACACCTGATATCCCCCCGGAAAAGATCATATCACGTAATAAAACACAACGAAATACTTTAGCTGCCAGCTGACGCAGACATAATTAGACTTACCTCTTATATGTGGACTGCTTCAGCTGCCGCGTTTTTCGATGCTAGACACAAATGGCGCACCGTAGCGTGAGCTGTGCGTCACAGGAAGCAGCTGATCACAGGCTGCGTGCGACACCCGACACCCTTATTATATTACACAAAATTACACTTTAAAGCAATGGTTTGTAAAGACAGACAAATCAAACGCTACTACGAATAAATATAGTTATATTTTTTAAAAGATACTAGACATTAGTATAAGATAGACTATAGAATACTTTATTATTAGACCAAAATGGGGACGTTTTGGCTATTACAACAATATTATGATAGCAAAGATGATATTGATATTACAAATTGTTCTTAAAATGGGTTAAGCTGGCCCACTGAAAGAAATAACCCCTAATAACTATTTCTTTATAACTGTGAGCAAACGTGTAATGTAATGAACAATAATTTATAAATAAATAAAAACTTGTAATGCTTGTAAACAAACCTGCCCTAACTTTAGTATATTTTCCTCCTCTAGAGCAGGGGTCACCAACATGGGGCCCGTGGGCACCAGGTAGCCCATATGGATCATGTGATGGGTCCTCGGGCCTGTTCTAAAGATTTACTTGCCAGAATTCAAACCTGCACACAGATAAATCCAGATAACCAATGTGGTAACAACCTTAGTAGAGTTACGTACTGCTGCACTTCATACATTTTTGTATTAAATTAACATCTTTATTTATGTTTTCACTGAAACAATGTGACATTTAATTTTAGGCGTCACAGATTGGTTGTATGGGTTGTGATAAGATATGTTTTAAAAAAGTAGATCTTCAAAAATGATTACATAATGGTTGAATTGTATGAACATGTCACATGTTTTACGAGTATTTAAAGTTGTTGGTGAAGTCTAGTGAAATAGAAACATGATGATTTCCAGTGAAACCTAATGAAAATGAAACAATTGTGTAAATTAGGAGAAATAAAGTGTTGCATTTTGAAACTGAAAATGAAAATGGGAAAATTTAGTATTTAATAAATCCTTTTTTACTAATAGTTCTTTGGACTCTCGCTTTGAAGTAGCTCGCTGTTTCAGAAAGATCGGTAACCCCTGCTCTAGAGGTTCCCTCCATAGAATGACCATGTTTTGATTTCCAACAACGAGGACACTTAGTATGCTCAAAAAGTGCTTGAGTTTTACTTATATATACCTTGCAACAGAAATATACATTTATATAGGTAAATAAATACATATTGCCTGTAAAATTTTAGGAAATATTTTTTGAAACACATTTTCTTTATCACAAGATTTATAAACTCTGAGATCAGAGGTGACTAAAGTCAACCACCTTTACTATGCATTAAAATAATCTGTCTTTGAAAAATTTCTCATTCATTGAAACAATAGGTTAATTATAGCTACTGCACAGCAAAAGTCGGAGCCAGGCAATTTTAGACAAAATTAGATTTATTTTTATTTAGGATCAATACATGTCAAACATACTGTCATCACACGTTACATTCTTTTAAAGTCTGATCCATTTTTTATTTTTTTTTTATTTTTACCTTATTTTATATTGAATCAATACACATCATATTACAACATTAATTAGAACAGAAACATGGGGTGTTATATTAAAAAAAAAAAAAAAAAGAATTAAAAAAATCAACATTGTTTTTTTTTTAAACAATGGTCAGGCTTCTTGGAGAAATATGCATTATCCATCTCTTCCAGATTTTGTCAAACTCAAAGTCCTGGAGCCTCAAAGAGAAGGTACTTCTCTCCATATATATATTTCATACTGTATGTCCACTCCTTAATGGATGGGGTATCAGGTTTAAACCAATTCATTGCTTTTCTAGCTTCTGCACTCAGTATTCCAAACAATTTCTTAGTTGTAATGTTACCAGATAGCACACATACATCTCGCCGACGTCGGCACGATGAATGAAGTTGCATCGGCGAGACGCATTATGGAGAGCGTTCGCTCACTGGGAAGATGTCGCAGAGACATGGATTAAAGATGCTCAGCGCGGTCTCTCTATAGCTTATATTAACCTTTATTTAGCTCGGATCATTCAATTACTATAAATATCTCCATATCCATAGTCGAGTATTTACTTAAATCTGATGGGAATATGGCAATATCACAACAACAACAAAAAACAAAACAATATCCTACCACTAAATAGCTTATGTGCGGCTTCATGGAAGTGACATTGTACAGTTCTACAATTTTACAAGTGGTATCACCAATTTGAGGGGAAAAACAGACAAAATGACGCAATAGGAGTAGAATGCCGATGCACGATCTGAGGCCGACTTCGGCGAGATGTATGCAGGCTATCTGAGTTTGTGTTCTTTGAAGATAGGAGCCCAAAAAAAAGTTCATCCCAGTTGAAAATCATTTTTGTCCCGAATTTCTAATTCAAAATGAATCTTACGCCCGAAAGAGTTTTACCTTTGGACGGTCCCAAAACACGTGATAGAGATTAGCATCCTGAGAGCCACAATTCATCCAGCAACTGGGAGTTCCTGAACAGTGAGATGATTGAACTGGGTTAATAAAATAGCTACAAAGAGTCTTCCAGCCAAATGTTCTCCAGAAAAGTGAGCTTGAGATCCTCCATTGAAATTCACAACATTTAAATGTTAAAATGGACTAGATTTAAATAGTGCTCATATGTTGAAATAGTTCCAAAGTGCTTTACAATATCATTCTCATACAGCAATGAGACAGAGCTGCTGTCAAAAATTCAAAAATACTCGTTACAGACAGCAATGGTAATTTGTTTTTAACAATGATTTATGGGATCCATGAAGTTAAAACATTTTAATTAACATTTTTGCATTGATCTTGGTCATTAGCGCATGCATTGGGAACAAATACAGTGGATAAATACGCAATTTACAACAATCATATTAAGCATGTTCAGCACGATTTCAGGAAGTTTAAAGGTATTGTGGACAATGTTTAACATCCGGGTGGATCATCAAATCTATTGGTCCTCCTAACTGTCAATCATGTATACGTAAGGCCGTCGCACGTGCTCGGTGTCACGGTCTGAGTTTACCTCCGTACTGAGATTATTACCCTAACGCTAACCCTAACATAATCCAAAAAACAAATAAAACACGTGTCCGTTCACTTTATAAACAAAAATGAATCAATTTTTTTAGCAAAAATTCATTTTTTCGTAGTGCGCATGTACGTGCATGCGCATATATGCACAAATACAATATCAGTAGGATGTGAACTCAGACCATGACACTGGGTCCTTTAAAAATGGATTTTCACTCACCGGTGGCAAGTCTGATCATAGATATATAGATATATATACGGCATCACCGTCGGCCATCTCGACCCGGACAGCTATAATTATCCATAAGTGCAGTGTTATAACGGCACCTTTAACCTTTATAACAAACTAAAACGTTTGAAAATCGGTAGAAAATTGAGCAAGTTGTAACAATAGGAACTATTGTTACGATGCGAGTTGCAACACGGTCGATATATGGGTGAACACAGATGGAGAAAGCGGTTGGTTACAGCCCAGGTATGTACCTGTGTGATGGAATGCAGCACAGACTGGATCAGTGGAATAGTGGTGGTAACAAAACAAAATGGGAAACCCAGAGTAAGCATTGATCCAAGACCACAAAATAAGGCACTAAAACGTAGTCACTTCCCATTACTAATCACTGAGGACATTCTTCCACATCTGTCCAAAGCTAAAGGTGAAGAGTGGTTTCTGGCATGTTAAGCTCGAGGAGCAGTCCAGTTATCTGACAACTTTTGCATCACCTTTTGGTCATTCCAGATGGCTGAGGATGCCGATGGGGATCAGCACAGCTCCTGAAATCTTCCAGCGAAAGTTCACACAAGCACTGGAAGACCTTCCTGGTTTTTACATCATTGCGGATGATGTCTTAATCACAGGTCAAGGTGAGACACAGGAAGCAGCAGAGGCTGATCGTGACAAAAAACTGAGATTGTTCCTGGACAGGTGCAAATAAAAGAACATCAAACCAAATGCAGACAAGTTCAAACTGAGGAAAAGGGAAGCTGCATACATTGGACACCTTCTGACAGCTGATGGACTAAAGATTGACCCAGAAAAGGTGCGAGCAAACAAACAGATGCCAAAACCAACAGATGTGAAAGCTGTTCAAAGACTTCTTGGTATGGTAAACTATCTTGCCAAGTTCTGCCCACACCTCTCTGACCAGTGTGAGGTGTTGAGACAGTTGACACACAAAGACTGTGAGTGGAACTGGACTGAACAGCGTGAAGATGCATTTCTGAAACTGAAAGAAACCATTGCGAATGCTCCTGTGCTAAAGTATTACAGCCCAGAGGAGGAACTGACAGTACAGTGAGATGCATCAGACACAGGTTTGGGTGCAGCATTCATACAGAAGGGTAAGCCTGTCACATTTGCAAACAGAGCACTTAACACCAACAGAGTGAGGGTACGCTCAAATTGAGAAGGAATTTTTAGCAATGGTTTTCAGCATGGAATAATTCCACCAGTACACAAATGTTCGCAAAGTTACGGTACAAAGTGATCATAAACCATTAGAGATCATTGTGAGAAAACCACTTCTGAGTGGTCCTAAAAGCCTTCATAGAATGATGCTGCGCATTCAAAAGTACGATGTAGATGTGGTATATGTACCAGGAAAAGAAATGCTGCTAGCAGACACCCTGTGTAGGGCATATCTTGGCATGTTCAACATTCGGTTCAGTGGAAGCTGAAATAGAGACTGTTAACATTGTACAACACTTACCTATTTCAGAAGACAGGCTCAGTGTAATACGCTTTGCAACAAAAGAAAATAAAACACTCCAGACTCTTATCAATGACAAAAAAAACAAGTGCTGAGTGAAATGAGACCATATTTTTTGTTTCAGGAGGAACTGAGCTATCAAGAAGGGATTCTGTTTAGAGGTGAGTGTGCTGTTATCCCAGACGCACAGAGAGACATCATCAAACACCTACACTCCTCTCATCTTGGTGTTAAAGGATGTCTACATCAGGCTCGAGAGTGTCTACTGGCTGGGCATGAACGATCACATCAAAACCCATGTGGCCAAGTGTGATATCTGCAGGTCACTGGATTCCAAACAGCAGAAAGAGACTCTACTCTCACACAAAATCCCGAACAGACCATGGGAAAAAGTGGGCACAGATCTGTTCCCATTTAACAACAAAGATTATCTTGTCACAGTGGATTATTATTCAAATTTCTGGGATATAGACTATTTATCTGTTACAAAGTTCACTACAGTAATAAAGAAACTAAAAGCCCACTTCGCCCGTCAAGGTATCCCAGTTGTGATCATCTCAGATAATGGGCCACAATTCTCTTCATATGAGTTTCAAAGATTCAGCAGGCTTTGGGAATTTCAACACAAGACCTCATCCCCGGGCTACCCACAGAGCAACGGGAAGGTTAAGTCAGCCGTGAAGACGGCTAAGAGACTGATGAGTAAAGCTAAAGCTGCTGGTCAGGACCCTTATCTTGCAATCCTGGACCATCGCAACACACCATCACAGGGCCTGGACACTAGTCCAGCACAGAGGTTACTCAGCAGCTGCACCAGAACACTTCTACCCACTAAACCAAGTCTTCTCAACCCAAAAGTTACACGACCTGGAAAACAAACAACATCGCCAACGTGCCTACTACAACAGGTCAGCCAAAAATCTTGAAACACTTGATTCAGGTGACTTTGTGAGAATACAACCACTGGATCACCATACTGTCTGGAGAGCAGGCAGGATACAACGGCAGATTGATGCGAGATCCTATGAGGTCCAGCTGGACTCAGGTGGTGTCAGAAGAAGGAACCGGAGACACCTGAGACGCACTCAAAAGACAAACCTGGATGATCTGGTTGAAGATCCTCCTGACCCCCATCACTCAGAGACGGGCCCTTCACATGCTGTCTCTGAAGAAGCTACAATAGCTGAGCCTGGCAACACACCAGTCACCACTAGATCGGGTCGCACAGTAGTGAGACCAAAATGCTACGGAGACTTTATGACCTAGTTTGAGAGGAACGAAAAGAAAAGAAAAGAGGGAAGATGTGTGTGAAATAAATACAAAGTTCATGTTGAGTGGTATAAAGACAAAGTTTATGTTGAAAATAATAAATGCACTAACTGTTTTGTTATGCTAAGGTTTTAAGATAAATGCCCTTAAGTTTGTGAATTTATTTTGGTTAATTCATATGATGCCTCCTTATAGAAAACGGGTAGTAGGTTAGAATTTCAGTTCTGCGAACAGAAAGGGGCAATTTGAGTTTATTACTGCCAAGTAACAGTTACAGTTAAATGTTGAATGATTGAGTGCTATATGTGTATATTTTCCAGTATGTAGAACATCTAACTTTTCAAAAGAGAAAAAATGTAACAATAGGAACTATTGTTACGTTGTGAGTTGCAACACGGACGATATATGGGTGAACACAGAGGGAGAAAGCGGTTGGTTACAGCCCAGTTATGTACCTGTGTGCAAGATCTGATTAAAACTGTAATACCCAGTGGGGTTCAACAGATATTCTGTGGTCTTTTGTATATTAAGAGCAGAATATAACACAAGTTATTGTTATTTAAAAAGTACATACACCACTACTACACAGTATTATGGGTGAGCGAGCTGAC
Source organism: Gouania willdenowi (assembly GCF_900634775.1). NCBI lineage: Eukaryota > Metazoa > Chordata > Actinopteri > Blenniiformes > Gobiesocidae > Gouania > Gouania willdenowi. The sequence goes on from NC_041059.1 coordinate 28,894,413, forward strand.
CGGGACAAGATGGCCGCCAGTGTGGACTCTATTGGCCGACAGCGCGGATGAGACATCTAGCCTTTATATATATGTCTATGAGTCTGACATAGTGGGAAAAGTACCAATCTTCTTTTGGTCAGTAAGCTTGTATGACCGATGTCCACACCAATTTGTAAACAGAGCTGTGCACGAGGAAAAGTGGAGAGGGCGTTTCTTTTCTAAACATCGTCCACAATGCCTTTAAAGCTGATTTCTGGAGTTTCTGAGAAACGTCTCGATGTCCCGCCCTAAACAACGTCACGTCCTCCCACTGCCTCTGCCAATCTACCAGAAGCCACGCCTCTACTTTTCTGCATGCGCATCACGGAACATAACAAGGTCGCATCGGATCGCATTAATATAGGTCTATGGGTCAGGTAAGAACCAAAATCATATTTACCTGTATGCTGTTGTGACACCCGGCCTTGTTTCAATGCACAGTTCCTCATTCACTTTGATTGACAGACTCAAAAACAGGAAGTCAAAGCCTATTGGCTGGGCGATCACGGCACTTGTTTCCATTTGTATAGGGGTTTATAGGACGAACGAGGGGCTTAAATACATTAATGTATATGAATGACCACCAGCAGTAGACCATAGTAAAAGACTAGTTAGATATTTTTTTGCATTTCAAAAAATCATACATAAACATAGATTTCTCATGAACTCCAGATATCAGCTTTAAGACTGCAATGACTGATTAGCTAATTCCTCTAAAATCATAATCACACTGAATATTACCAGCAACTTACAAAACGTTTTTGCATTGATTCAAATTTTCCTCATAAGAGCAAAATTCAAAATGTTGTTTACATTTTTTTTTAGATAAAATTCTGATATTTTACAAAAATCATCTTCAATGACTGCAAATATTTTCTAGTTTTTTAAAAAGCAATTTTTATGAAAATTGAAAATGTATTTAAGAAGAATTAGCAGTCTGTAGTGGTCACTATGTCTGTTTGCCTCATTGGCTTCAGAAATAAGAGAAAGGAGGAACTAAGTCAATAAAGTTTGATCTAATGTGTAACAATTTTATCCAACGCAGAGATGTCAAATCTCGGGATTTTAGCATGTGCATTGGGAACAAATACAGTGGATAAATTCGAAATTAATAATCAATCTTATTAAGCATGTTTCTTCACGATTTCAGGAAGTTTAAAAAACTGCAATGACATCTGATTAGTTAAAGCCTATGAAATGTAAATAAAACGTAAAAGGGTAAAGTGACATGGAAAAAGATTCGGAACATTTTGAATTGGAAAATGAAAAAAATGGGGGGGGGGGGAGAGAATGAAATGGAAAATAGAGCCTATTATTTTTTTACTGTGACTTGTGTGAAGATAGTGTGTTCCGCTCACAATAAATCATTTTTTTTTTCCATTTGACTCCCAATTTCAATGAAACACTGAAGATGGATTATTCCATGGCATTAATTGATTAGGGAGTCCATCAGGTCAGGGGGAGATAAATGATGCCTCCAGAAATTAATACACTGTTTACTTTAGCAATAATTGTTCATAATTTATCACAGTCAAAATTATATGACATGGATTGTTTGAAACACAAACTTACTACCTCCCCGGTCCTCATTTTTCATTAGGAGTCATCATTCATTTTTACCTCATTAGTTATTAGTCATATCAAAAAGGAAGAGCAGGCTGGAGTGGACACTCTCTTAGTACCGTACAGTACCTCCTTATTGTGCCTAAGCGTTATTCTAATATTCACCATACTGTACATTTCCCTGAAAGACGTGTTCTGCAAAAATGATGCACTGTAAAACCTTTTACTGTAAAAAATACAATATTATACTGGCAGCATTCTACAGTATCTTGCTGTACTTATAATTACAGAACAATACTGTAAATTAATATATAGTAGTTAACTGTATATAATTCATTAACTTTTCACTTGTTTGAACTAGCTAAATGGCATTCAGTAGGCATATGCAGTGGACTGAGACTAGCAAAAATATAATTTGGACCTATAACCTAAATTCAACAGGCAGTCAGCAATTTTGAATTTAGCGGGCCAAATTTAGCACTTTTTCCTAAATTTTTGGCAAACTCCTCCTAGAGCGTTCATAATTTCCACATGAAATTTAGAATTTATGTTTTTGACAAGTTGGACACTTGTTCATGAACACGGTGCGTTTTTACCACGTTGTCAGGCCTATAAGGGGTGCAAAATTTTCATCAATTTTAAAACTAGAACGTTTCAAATAACTCAGCCAAAACTCATTCAATCAAACACATACTTCCTAAATGTGTTCAGAAATGCTCTGGGCAAGTGGATGATCATTCGTCAGGTGATGAATTTTTATGGAACGCACTTTCTGTGGCAGAGCTCCATTCACCAAAAAACGGATTGTCTCAATTGGAGTAGTTAAAAATGTTTGCAAGTGACGAAACCAGTCATGTATGTTAAGGGTACCAAAACATCACATTTCAAAATTTCATCATTTTTGTAATTACTTTTTCAAAATTGTCTCTCTAGCGCCCCCCTGAGCTTTTAAAATACAGCCCCTCGCACACATTTGCAGTAGACGTCCCAAAATTATAGAATCAATGAAGTCTCTTGAAGCCATGTTCTAAAACCTGTTATTTTTAATCAGAATTCATTTTAATCCAATTTAATGGACTCACATTTTAGCCTCTAACTCCAAGAGGATTCTCGCAGAGGCCTGACAATTGTGTACAATACTAAAGGACAGAGGTGTGCCAAAATATCGCTACAATGATATATCGCGATATTTTGTCTCATAATGCACTGACTGAAATGTTTATTTTTCAAATGCAGTGAAATTTTCCAGTTTTCATAAAACAAGTTCATTCTGCGTGTTAACAAGCACTGATATGTGATGTGTCCATGTTTACAGAGAAGTTGATAATACTCACACTGAAATTACTATTTTCTTTAAAAGGGTCACAATGCTACCGAGGTAAAAAATAGAAAAAGTTTATTATATACACATATTCTTGTATACAAGCCTTGGTGTAAATATAACCAAAGGCTGAGCTCATCCCGCCAGATGCAAGGTCTAGCTGTGAATGCCCCGTACAAACAGAGAACTCTGTTCATGGATGAAAAGGACAAGTGAATGACAGATGACTCTAAGATAAGTCAGAGCTATCATCCAACCTCAGCATCTTCTCAGGGCTACAGTCAGAGCTGAACGATGCTCCAGCACCAGCTGGATCCTCTCTACACCTCTTCCGGGACACGCTGACACCAGGTATGTCAGGATCCCCACCTTCATCCTCAGAGTCACTGTAGACTGGGATGTCAAGGCCATGCACAACAAACTCAGCTGCCATCATATTCTGTAAAAAAAGTTTGAGCCTGCCTGAGTCCAAAACCGGAGAGTTGGCCCAGTCAGGGTCCAAATCGAGAGGGTTGGCCCAGTCAGGGTCCAAACCTAGAGGGTCAGACCAGTCCGGGCCAAAACCCAGAGGGTTGGCCCAGTCAGGGTCCAAACCTAGAGGTTCAGCCCATTCTGGGTCCACACCAAGAGGGTCGGACCAGCCTGGCTCCAAACCCAAAGGTTCAGCCCATTCTTGGTCCACACCAAGAGGGTCGGACCAGCCTGGCTCCAAACCCAAAGGTTCAGCCCATTCTGGGTCCACACCAAGAGGGTCGGACCAGCCTGGCTCCAAACCCAAAGGTTCAGCCCATTCTGGATCCACACCCTGAGGGTCGGACCAGCCTGAGTCCAAACCCAGAGGTTCAGCCCATTCTTGGTCCACACCCTGAGGGTCGGACCAGCCTGGCTCCAAACCCAAAGGTTCAGCCCATTCTTGGTCCACACCAAGAGGGTCGGACCAGCCTGGCTCCAAACCCAGAGGTTCAGCCCATTCTTGATCCACACCCAGAGGGTCGGACCAGCCTGGCTCCAAACCCAAAGAGCCGGCCCAGACTGGAACCAAACTCTGAGGTAAGAAGCTTTCAGTGTCAAAACCTGAAATAAAAAAGAAAAACAATTGTTAATGACACAATGATATTTCACAATCTTTATATAATTCCTGTGTCAATATCAAGTCTTTAAAGCACTATTTTAACTGAAACATGTTTGGATCTTCCTTTTCTTGTATATTTAAACTGTTTTACACTCCACACAAAATGTGTTTCTTGTTGTTTGGATAATTATCGTTTTAAAATTGGGGTGTGGCTGGGTGCCGGCCTCATGTCTAGGTGGTCTTGGAAGTAGGGATCGATCGATATGGGTTTTTAGGGCCGATGCCGATTTTTTTCCCATCAGCCTTAGCTGATATTTGGAGACGATACTACTTCATTTTTAAGCATCAGACATGTGCATTTAGTCTGGTTACAATGAAAAATGTCATGTAATTCATTACTTGAAATCGAATTTATATTCAATGTCTCGTGTTTAAATGTTTTGCTATTTCCAATTCCCCATTGTCATTATTTTGTTTGCCTATTTGAAATAAACACTAAATTCAATTCAATTCAATTCAATTACTCCTATAACATTTAGCTTACCCATCCTTAGGGAGGGTTGGTGATGGTCAAAATTAAGCAATATAATATATGTACTTGTTTTTTTGTTGTTGCAAAAATAAAACATGCATAGTTGTTGCAAAAATATTGCACTACAATTAGTGTTAACCTTTAACAACATATGCAGACAAAAAAAAATCATAATTTTTGCAGTGGTTGCTGTACGTAAATAATGAATTGAAGCAGTGATTGCTGTATCTCCCTCTATGGATGTTCAGCACTGCTTTCTTATAAGGTATTTATTTAAATTTTCATACATTTTCTATTTTGATATGGAATTCACAATTACATTGGACAAACCAGATGAAGTTGTTTTAACGAAGTTTTAAAGCTAATTTGCAACACTTTTTGAATAAGAAAAATAATGATCTGATGTATTGTAGCCTACTTGGTTGTTCCCTCAGACTTCCACACAGTAATTTACAGTATGTTAAGTCATTTATAAGGACTATTAAACAGAGGGGTATATAGTATTGTGTGATCTAAAACAAATCATCATAAAATTCACTATTGCAATGCTTTTAGAAATTTTGGATTGTACCTGCATAATCTGTGAATGAAATGATAATGAAATAATAAGGGGGGGAGCCATTTAAACTTAAATAAGAAGAGATCCTTTTACATTCAGAAAATAATCAATATAAGGAATAAAGTATGTGCAAACAGATTAAACATCACAGGCAGTAGTAAAATAAAATGTGAAACCACAAGCAATGCAAACAGCATTAATGGAATCTACATTTCACCGAGTCAGCAACATTCTTTCAGTTTTCATTGGCTGTTTTAAAAAAAAAAACAAACAAAAACAAAATCGTAACAAGTACTTCAGGTGCTCATGGGAAGTGTAGTGAAGTCAAAGAATCATTTTTTTTCTCCTCGAAAATATTACGTACAATTAAAATAAAATAAAGTACAAATTTCTATTCAAGCTACCTCAGTACAGGACTTAGGTATATCTACTTTTTTTTTTTAACTAAATACACCTCCGCAAAAACAATGTTCACAGCCCAAACGCTCAATTCTATCATTCAAATGTCGAATTGATTCAAATTTAAAAAAAAAAAAAAAAAAAAAACATTTTCTGTCGGCCAATAATATAAAATATAAACGTCTCAGGCCTCAAACCTGACTCAGACAAACCTACACAATCGATCATGACATTTTTAAATCATAACTTATGTTTGGTGCAAAAATATTTAAAGTTGGCCTATCAAATGAGAATAATTAAAACACTTACGTTCGGCCAAGCGTGGGGCCATGGTCAACTACTAGTCTGAAGTTCTTTATCTGGTCCGGTAGAGGTCAAGTGATGACTTTTCTCAGGGTTTGGTAAATGTTTCGCTGCTCAGAGTTGCTCAGAGTTGCTCAGAGTTGCTCCGAGTCCTCCTCTGACCTCTCGCTGCGTCTTTCAAGGTGACTTGAAAGACGCATCCTTCCAACTCGTTGCCATGGTTCCGACAGCAGTTTACGCACACAAAACTTATCAAGATACACTGGTCTGTTTTAGTTTTTTACGTGTAAGCATAAAAGTGGGCACTCTAAACCCATACAGTAAACAAACACTGTTCAATAAGTTTTTAAAAATGTAATATGAGACTTTAAAATGGGTTTGCCCACTCCTTGTTTTCTATTTTCTATTTTTCTATAACTGTTGTTGTCCTGCCACTAAATATGATTTGTAATGAATCATTCCTACATTTATTTAGACAGAGTAAATGAAAAGCAGCAGGTGTTACATGAATTATGATGAACAGATGCAGTGAGAGCACTGCTAGATTTATCAGTTTATCATTTTGGTTAAAATAGGTACATATATCCTCCCACAGATTAAAAACAAATATGATAAGTACAATGGCATTTTGGATTGACAATGAGAGTGAAAATTTGATCAGAAATTGCAGAGTTTCCTTCTCGGGGTGGGAAATAATATCAATTTTAAATATATATATATATATATATATATATATATATATATATATATATATATATATTTGATTCTGGTGAGAAATATTGATTTTCATTATTTTTTATTATTATTATTTTTTTTGTGTATATTTTTACATCATGGCTGCATTTGTGGTCATAGGTTAACCTTAGATGTTGTTTAGGGAACTTTCATGTGCAGGCCCAAGTGCAAAAATGTCCTTGGGCGGGCTGCTGCCGGTGCTGCTTCTGTTCTGGGGGGGGGGGGCTGCCCCTTCAGGCCCGGGGTGGCGTTTGGTTCACAGTAGCGGTTATTGCACAAACATTGATCATGGATCCAATGGTACGTCTTGGGCTGTGGGATAAACTCGTACTGGGCTTAATCTTAGACACTTTGATCCCAAATACCAGTTTTAGGTATTACCACTCACTCCTTCCCTCTGTTCATGGCCACCACCATCACACCTAAGCTTCACACTTGTCACCAGACTGGCTGAATGGATTCACATCACAATAAGCACAATATGCACAACTTTAACATCACATCTCACTCTCACTTTAAAATAATCAACTCTTCCCCACCCTTTACATTTCCTACCCTGACGCCCTCTTCCCTTTCCCCTCACCTAGGTGTAACACTGCCCTCTGTTTTTATATCCACCCTTTGATAAAGTGTTTCTCCTCCCTCCTTAGGGAGGGCTGGTGATGGTCACAATTATGCAATAAAATAAATTCATTTAATTCGTTGCAATAGCAAAACATGCATTGCTGTCTTTAAAAGATTGCACTTCTTGTAGGGTTGACCTTCAACAGGCGCTGCGTATGAATAGACTGGCAGTGTATTCATACGTTTCTGTATCAATAGCCACTGCCTTCTTTATTTGTGAAGCAAAACACTCCCACACACGTCTCCAACTTCCATCCATCCATTTTCTGACCCGCTTGTTCCTGTTTTCACAGTTGTGGGGGTCTGCCGGTGCCCATCTCCAGCTCTCAATGGGCGTTAGGGGGTTGTACACACTGGATAGGGCGCCAGTCCATCGCAGGGCAACACACACAACCACTCACACTCACATTCACTCCTACGGGCAATCTCGAGACTCCAATCAACCTAACAGTCATGCTTCTGGGTTGTGGGAGGAAGCCAGAGTACCCAGAGGTAACCCACGTAGCACGGAGAGAACATGCAAACTCCACACAGAAAGGAACCAAGTGTCCTCCCCAGGTCTTCAACCCAGGACCTTCTTGCTGTGAGGTGAACGTGCTAACCACTAAGTCATCAGGCATTATATAGTATCGTGATCATTTCAGATTCTGAGCCTCATATCGTATTTCATATCGTGAGTTGACTATTTGGTCAGGGGTCACCAACACGGTGCCCGCGGGCACCAGGTCACCCTCATGGACCATGTGAGGGGCCCTCAGGAGCTCTAGTCACCAATAAGGATAAATACAGATGACAGATGTAGTTAGTACTCAGTAACGTTAAATACTGCTGCACATGATGAAGTTTTTGTATTAAATTAATCATTTTTAAATGTTTATTTTCACTGAAACATTGTGATAAATGTTTTTAAGTGTTGCCGATATAGTGTATGGTCAGTGTTATGTTATATATTATAGTATATATGCAAGATTTACTTTTAAAAAACACAAGGCGGATTTCACAAATGTTACATGTTTTACAATGAGTTAAAAGTTGTTTGTTAGTGGCTCGTAAAATTATAGGAACGTGGTGATTTTCTGTGAAAAATAGAAAAAGAAACAATTACATAAATTAAAAAAATAAAAAAATAAAAAAATCAACATTTCCTACCTTTTTAAGTTACTGCTAGCATTCCTTATTATCCTAGCCTCTAATTAAAGTGAAACCATGAACATTTAGGGTTTAAGAAGGTCTTTTCTACCTGGTAGCCCTTCAGACTATACAGTACCTATGATCTACTGTGAAGTTACACCTGATGTTGATTTGGCTCTTTATGCCATCTGCTGATTTCTGGACTTGTTTATTTATTTGTTTATTTATTTATTCTTATTTATTTATTTATTTTTAATCCAAATTCACAACAAGTCAGAAGTGTAGACTATACAAAGAAACAGGAAGGGGACAAGCAAACAATAATCATACATACAGAACTGAAAGAAAAATAAATAAATAATAGAGGTAAATCATTCCACTTCATAAATACTATTGTATAGCGTCACTGTTTTTGGTATGAATAAGGGATATAGTTTTGATGTGTTCTTTAAATTCACACAGGAAGCTTACAAAAAGGCGAGAAGATTTGTTGAATGAACGTTTGTGAATATAGAATTAACCAAATAAAATGAATAGGTTTACAATGAAATCAACTTTGTTATTCTTATTTTCAAAATACATAATGATACATTTACAATTAAGTTGAATATTATTAATCCTGCGATTTAAGTCATTTTCTATTTAAGCCCAGAAACCAATGGAATGAATAGAGTAATAAAATAAAAGTGTACAAGATTCTGGTTTGTTATTGCAAAAAAACTGCATTTATTGTCAGTGTCTGAAAGCTGGATAAATATGATGTAAGATTTTAATATGATTTTCTTTAATCCTGTTGTTAATACAACATGTGTAAGGTAATATCCAAGCCTTCTCTCGCAATCAATATATTCTCTAAAAGGTTTTTCTCTGGGAGATAGTTTCCTCTTTATCTGTATATGTTTGTTTGTGCACTTTAGGTTTAGTTTCTTAAAACTGAAGATGACTTTTCATTAAAAGGGATAAACCATCAGGAATAGCCTTGCTTAACACATTTCTGGACATGTGTTCTTGATTCACACCACAGCTCCACATTACCCCTCTAGAGGGCGCCATCTGCTCATTTTGTCCTACATGTGTACTCTCCAGGTTCTCTATGCAGCTGTACAGTGTTCTGAGCAATATCACAGGGAATGTGTTTGAGTTCTCTCCTGAAACCAGGAACAGGATACCAGAGCATTTAGCTTCACTTGCCTCAAAACACAGCGTTGGATCTTAACTGTTGAAAACCAAGTTAAATAATTGCCGTTTAGCTATTTAACACTTGTTTTACTTAAGTAAAAAATAACAGCCTTTCCAACATACATCTGTCACAGAACAATATACAACAATATAATGTTTCAGACAGAATCCTCACCATATGTTGGCCTGAGGTAGAGAGGGAGGGAATAACTGAGGGGATCATCAGGTGGGCAGATGAAGGACAGAGATTCCAACTTTATCATGTTGTTAGCAATGGGAATTGAGTTTGCAATTTTCATACTAGATCTAATTTTTCAAGATGCAAAAACAGTACAAATATTTATGTGATCACAGAAACTTCATTTTAAGCTCAATAGCTTACTGATTACAACAAAGGAGGCAGAATGTGGCACTAATAACAATTTTGTTATCAATGAATCTTTTATTTTTTCAATATAATTCAAATATCTGTATATTGTCTTTCCTTTTTTAGTACCATCGTGGTCGTTGTGGGAACACGGCGCCGTGATCGCCAGTGGGTTTTTGGGATGTTGGAGGTTATAGTGAAGCGCGTGCACGGTGCAAACTTGTTTTCAGTGAAGCATGGCTGCTGAACAGCCACCAGGAAAGATTGCTACATCCCACCTTCAAACACATACTCATTTGGCCGTAATTGACAACTCTACTTAAGCTCCTCCCACTGTATGATTACATACTTCTAACAGGAACTGTACCAGTTACTAAAAATTACAGACATGGTGAATTATCAAACAGCTCAAATAATGTGCAAAACTAAAAATAATTGATTACCGATAAAAATACAGAAATTATTCATCATTAATGAGAGGTAGAACAGACACATCTTACAGAAACTATTTAAGAAGTGTGTCATGAAGGTTGACATTAAGTGTTGTTCAATAAAATATGTAACTTGCGCTAAATTGTGTCATCTTTGGACCTTTTTTTGGCATAGTTTGGGTTAGGTGGAGGGATCTAGTGTGGTTAGGGTAAGGAACGACACCTTATTCACTAATAACAGATGTCATGTCATAACAATGACAGCGTAATGTCAGTCTTTATGTTTAATATATTCAAGTAAAGTGTTACCCACTATTATAACAGTTCACAGAGTTTATTACTTTAGAGTTTGATGACATTACTGCTGATTTGTTCTTATTTCTTTGTTTTTCTTAATGTTTTCTCGAGCACGTTTTCTTCTTAGAAAAGCAACGCCACAAAAAACAAATAAACAAAAACACAACACCACAGACACAGCCCCTATTACCTGGATTTACCTTTCCTACAGGTTGTTCTCCCAAATGCTGTGATCACGGTTACCAGAATAGGAATCACTCTTTTTGTGTGGATTTTATTAAAAAAGTTATCTTTTTTTTTTTAAAGATCAGAATTTATTATCAAATGTTTATAATATTCATAAACTTGGAAAGATACTCACTCACACATCATTGACTCAGACTCATCTGTTTTAAATTTGAGAATTTATTATTCAACAGTTCCCACCAATTAGTAATTTAACAAATATTTATTTTATCTAGTCAGTTACTTAATGGGTAAAGCAATGAGGGTGGAGTTCTACTGGTTAAGAAAGCGGACTCGTAACTAGAGGGTTGCAAGTTTGAGTCCCACTTTGGGTCACCGCTATGGGCCCATGAGCAAGGCCCTTTACCCATAACTGACAGATTTACTTTATACTTCATCATGTGACTGGTGCTACTCTGTAGAATAGAAACACACAACCAGTGAAGAGTCACACACATCTACTTCATTTTCATCCAGTTACTAGTTTAATAACAAGAGTTTACAAAAGTCACACATTTGATAGAAATGTATACAATTTATTTAAAAAATAGGTGAGATTTGGAAAGTAATAAACACAACTAAATTACTGCTGTTGCAATACTTTGTTAGTCAGTGTTATTTTGTCTACATTTTAAGATCAAAACCAAATCACGAAACAAAAGAGATCATTCTTTGTTGACAACATTTGTAGTTTCATTGATAAAAAATCATTTGTATTCATCTTCACTTGTTCTCAGTGAGCACAGAACTCAAACTGTTAAAGAATGTTTGTTTCTCACATTGTGAAAAGCAGGTGACCACTGAAGGTGTTGTGGCGATTACCATCTTCATATATCTTGTGGTTCACCGGCAGACGCAGAAACACAACATCTCCCACCTCCAGCAGCAGTGTAACACCATTAGAGAAAGCTACTCTACCAGAAGGCTGATGTTCATATGCCATACAAATGTGCTGTCCATTCTTCATCAGCAAGGCCCCCGAGGGATATGAAGAGTGTCCAAATGCATGAATGTAGAACTCAAAGTGATAGACCCCCCTCACTGGTGCAGCAAAGTGCCCTGTGGGACAGCTTGGTCAATGAATAGATTCATTTTGTCATCTTGATATTCATTAAACCAGTGATGTTTGTACCCGTCTGTGGGTTATAGGTGTTTCCAATATTTTGAATCACATTTCTGAAGATCAGGTTTGTGTCTGTGTTGAACGGTCCAGTTTCTCCATATCCAGAAGTCAGCAGGGAGGCGGAGAAGGCAACCTGCCTCACTGTAAGAGAGAAAAGCCCTTTTACAGCAGCTGATGCTCCAGGAACAGGACTGCTGTGCTACTGAGCTAAAATCACAAACCTTCTCTGTCTTTCCTCAGAGCTTCCACCTGCTTTTCAGTGATGGTTGCTTTGGTTTTAATGGTGACCAGCTCTGCTGCCTGTGCTGAAAGAAAAACCTTTGCACTTATTCTCTATTGAAAGAAAGCAGCACTGTTTTTCATACAAATATTCTTCATCACTTGGTTTTATTGTTAGGCTTCAGAATCAATGAAAATATAAGTTTTAATATTTGTGGTGTGGGCGTCTGAGCCTTTTTTGTGTCAGTATACCCCTCGATTTCAATTTTTTTTTAAATGATAAAATGTAGGATTGCTTGATATGAAACACATTTTAATAATTGATAACTACATATGTGGAGAACTGTACATAGAACTGTAACATGGTTCCCCAGTTTTGCGTTAAATTATAATTGACAATTTTATATAGAATTTTCATGACAATTATAATTACAAAGTTAAAATATCTGAATATAATTATGATTACGACAGCAGCAGATATTTAAAATTACAAATACAATTATGCCATAATTGTAATTCAATTAATTATCAATTACACAATCACAATTATAATTGACGCCATCCCTGCCTGTTGGTTTGAATGAGGGTTTGAAACTGTTCAACCCATGTTTTATGTGTTTTAAATGACTTCAGCACTCTAGTTTATTTGAATTTGCAACAAACCTTAATTTTATTTTTAGGGATATTTAATTTTTTTTTTTTACCTTGTTAGCACATGCTGTAAAAGGTCAACATTATATGTAGTGCAATCTTTTCACAACACCTATGCATGTTTTATTATTGTGAATAAATAAATGACTTTATTTCATGCATAAGGAAGGGTGAAAAAACTTTATTAAAGCTGTAACCTTAGTGAGGGGGAAGGGAACAGGGAAGAGGGAGTCAGGGTAGGAAAATGGAAGTGGTGGGGATGATTCGACTATGAAGGTGAGAGTGAAATGTGATCTTTCAGTTGTGCATAATGTGTTATGGGGTTTACTTTCACTTTAGAGAAATTTAAAATAATTAATACCTTTCATATTTCCTTATATAAAGTGATTCGTTAGTGATTCCTTGTCAGCACATGCTGTCAAAGGTCAACACGACAAGATGTGCAATAATTATGAGACAGCAATGCATGTTTTTTTATTGCAATAAAATAATTTGATTTATTTTATTGCTTAATTGTGACCATCACCAGCCCTCCCTACGGAAGGGTAAGAAATCTTTTATTATAGGGAGGATATAAAAAGGGAGAGCAGTGTTATACCTAAGTGGAGGGGGAGGGGGAAGGGGAGGGGAAAGGGAGCAGGGAGGAGAGACTAGGTAGGAAATAGAAAGGGTGGGGAAGAATAGATTATTTTACAGTGAAGGTGAGATGTGAAGTTGTAGTAGAACATATTGTGCTTATTATGTTGTGTAATCAAGCCAGTATAGTGACAAGTGTGAAGCTTAGCGATAATGGTGGTGGCTGTGGACAGGGGGAATGAGTGAGTGGTAATACCTAAAGCAGGTATTTGGGATTAACATGTCTAAAGTTAGGCCCAGTATGAGTTTTATCCCACATCCCAAGGCGTGCCAGTGCATCGTAAACCAGTATATGTGCAAAAACCGCTACCGCAAACCCAGGAACTGCCCCGGGCCCACAGATGCAGCCAGGCCAGCAGAAAGAGTGGGGGCCAGGGAGCCCCAGGCCACGCCCCCCACGGCCGAGCAGCCCCCCAGATGCCCCCAAGATCCAAGGCCAAGAAGCAGCCACCGCCCCCCACACACACATCCGAGGAAGCCCCAAGCAGCCGAGCACCCAGCGCATCCTGCCACCGACCCCAACCCCCAACCCCAAGGCCCCCCACCAGCATCCCGCCCCCCACCCACCCACACACAAGCACCCAACCCTCCGAGGGGAGGGCCAGAGAGCCCCCCGCCCGAGACCCCCGCAGAGGAGCCAAGGCCCATGCCCAGCAGACGGCCAGAGCCGCGCCAAATGGGCAGCCGGTGGGTGCCCGCCGGTGGGCCCAGAGCCAGGAAGGACCGGACCCCAGGCCAGAAGGACCCGGAACAGAAGCAGCACCGAGAGCAGCGCCCCCAGGGACGACAACCACGACCATAGTCACCGAGGGCACTAAGGGGATGTTGCAAGTTGCCCCGCCGGCCCCCAGGCGTACCGACCGAGCACCCCAGAGTGCGCCAGATCTCTTTTCCTTGATGCTATATTCTCCCTTTAATAGAGTGTTTCTTTATTTTCTCTAGCGTGAAAAAATTGCACTTGATCTTTGACAGTATGTGCTGACAAGGTAGGGAAAAATAGATGTTTATAACATCTTATAAAGTTTTCAAACACAAAGCTTTAATTTATCAGAGATTTGCTACTTTTTGATCTTTTGTCTTAGGGAACTATTACTGTTCTGGCAAACTGCCTGTGTGCTGCTCAGGAGGGAGGGGCCAGATGGAAGCCCCTCCCACTCATGAGTGTGCACACCTGATTCTTTTAATAACTCTAACTGGGTTTCGATTACAGATTTCCGCGAAATAAAAGTGGTTTCCAAATGTCGACAAAGTATAATTGCACTTTGAACGTGTTTCTGGGTGGATCGTGTTTAAAATTTGTGGGCCCAGGCCCACTCGGGGTGCCATGGGTGGTATGTAATGGCAAAAGGCTGCTTAAAAGGGCAAAATGTGGCAAACAATAGTTAAAAAGGGCAAAAATGTGGAACAAAAAAAGGCAAAATGTGGAAAAAAGTAAACAAGTAGTATTTATCGGGCAAAAGGTGGCCAAAAAAATTAAAAATGACAAAATTGGATAAAAGTGTCAAAAAGAACTTGCAAAAATGGGCAAAACATGGGGGGAAAAGGATATTTATTGGCAAACGGTAGCTTAAGTCTGGAAAAGGGGATAGAAATGGGACAAAAGAAGGAAAAAGATAAAATGGGGTTAAAGTTTCCCCCTTTTAAGGTTTTCTGGGGTAATAATAATAAAAATTAAGACATGAAGAGCCACAAGTTGAGGATCACTGACTTAATAACAGCTTCTACATGGTGTCTCTAAGAATGTAGTGGGCTGGTCTGGAACAAAATGCTAGGGCTGAATTTTGGTCCCAGTCCACCCCTGATATAAATCTATGCTTCAAATGTTTTCCACTATGTTCCAATACTGAGTGATGTGCATCACATTACCTTCATTCTCTCTTTGCAGGTGCTTTACCTCCACCTTCACTTTAGCCAGTTGGTCAATGATGTCTCTCAGCACAGTGTGGATGCAGTTCTTCTGTTGGTTCAGGACACTTGGAGGTTCGTCTCCTCCAGGTTTGGTGAAACAGATTTCATTCTCAGACTCAGCTTGGGGTGTAGCTGCTGAGACGCAGCAGATACTGAGCAGCACTAATGGAAGAAGCAAAGCCATCTCTCTTCTCTGTCTGCGCATTTCAAGAGTTAAACCAGCCTTAAATGTAGTCCTGACTGTAGGACAATGATTAATGAGTTACCAGAAGAGTTTATCAATCACACATTCAGTACACAATTAATTCTGTGAATTATTGCAGAGGTCGTGATTAACAATTACTTTAATCTCTCCGTATCTGAACGAAACCAAAAGCATCAAAGACCTATTGACCAGCTCTCTATCAGTGTTTGGTTATAATGGTTATACAATCCAACCTTTCAACTATGCATGTGCAATAAGTTGCCAAAGTCACTCCACCCAACGTAATCTCTAAATGTGTTTTACATTGTAAAGCTTTTTCACTCCTTAAAACTCCTTAAATCAACGTTCTTAGCCCACATTATGCCATTTATGACTGCTCAATCGACATGTATGCACTCGTGAAATTAAAGCAGGAGAAATGTGATGTACATGGCTGTAATTAGGGTATTGTGAGATCCACAGGTGATCCACTGTTTGTATCGTATACATACCCCACCAAAAGACAAGACCCTGAAAAACATTGTTATGGCAATTATTATATTAATCATCATATCATCAAATGTGTGTTCGTGTGTACAATTTGTCAAGTGTTTATATACGATGATTGCATTGTATCGTTGTACTTTTGAACAAAGACATTGCTCCTTTGCTGAGTCATGTTAGATTAGATTAACCGCAGTACAGACAGATTGTGCTGTATTCACAGTGCCAGCAAAAAACAATCTCTGCTCAAGGTCTCATACCAGAGCTCTTATAATCAGAGCTCTGTAACAGTGATTTTCCACTCCTTCCTCCCTTCACACCCTCCTTTCCTCT
The DNA here is from genome assembly GCF_900634775.1 of Gouania willdenowi. Lineage (NCBI taxonomy): Eukaryota > Metazoa > Chordata > Actinopteri > Blenniiformes > Gobiesocidae > Gouania > Gouania willdenowi. The sequence continues at coordinate 28,910,730 of NC_041059.1, forward strand.
CATCTTAGGGTAGGGCTCTTCCTATCTGTAAAAGTTGGTGCTCAGAAAACTTTCTGTCAGCTTGCCTCCTTTTTCCCTGCAGGAAAGACGGCCTTTTTTTGTACTCCTTTTCATTTAGTTTTAATTAAATCCTTTTTTATAAAATCATCATGCTTTGACTGCACCACATCATTTAACCAGAGCACAAATCATGTTTCCAAATGAGGGCAACCGTAAATTTACAGTGACAAATTGGCGACCATGAACAGGGACCATCTTCTGCTCTGAGGGGCATCTGCCGTGGGCCGGTGTCGTGCCAAAGTACTTACCCCAGACATAATCTGTATCCCCTGCTGCGGGAGCAAAGTGAGCATCCAGACACTTGAGATGATTTTCTGGATGCAGTGATGTTTGGTCTCAGAACCAAGAAACAGATGACCACCAAATACTCCCCATACTTCTTGATGTTTGGCAGAGAGGCTCGTTAACCTTCACAAGTCCCAGAACACTACATGGTTGGTTTATGATCTACCTATCTATCTCTATGTCAGTCTATGTACACAATCAATCTGTATTTGTCTCTCTGTCCATCTGTTAACCTGTACACCTCTTGTTCTCTCTCTTTCATTTTTTTTTTTTTTTTGCAATTTAATAAGCTTTATTGGCATGACTATTGATTTGCAATATTGCCAAAGCTACTACAACTTTACAATCAATGTACAAATATTACAATAAATTATTCATAAAATATTAGAAACATTACCATAACAAATAAAGAAAAGACAAAACAAATCCAGACTGTGATTCACAATGGGTCGTGTTGTGATGGTTGTCCCTGAGTGAGTTTTATTTTATTTTATTTTTTTTAACGTGTGAGTGGTATCAGATTTTCCCTTTGTTTGTGTGCCAGGCTGGTTTTCTGTGTTCCGTGGCGCTCACACTCACACACACACACACACACACACTCACACACACACACACACACACACACACACACACACACACACACACACACACGCACACACACACACACACACACACACACACACACACACACACACACACACACGCTTGAATTGCAATGATTCTGGGGGAAAAGGAATGAGGATGTGTGTATGTATACTGTATATATATATATATATATATATATATTAGTTTGACGATTCACAAGCCACGTGGATACCTAGCCATAAGACTCTTCACATAAAGTCCACCACAGCCTTTGGTGGTAGTGCTATATCACTTTCGCCATGAACTCTAACCCCTCTGTTTTCTGACTACATGCTGGATCATTTTGTTTTCATTCATTCTCTGACCCGCTTTGAGAAACACTTCAAAGAATGTGCGCTCAAAGGAAACAGGGCAGACACACAATCACACACACTCACTTTCATACTTACAAGCAGAGAAACACAAGACCACCGTAACTCCACACAGAACCCTTTTGTTTGCCACATGAAACCACGTATGCCGATCATTTATTTCATTATGTTGCTCATTTATTTACATTATTTTTGGCTTTATGAAAAAAAGAGGAAAATAATGATAATGATTTTTGTTTTTCTTTCTTTTTTCTTGTTGAGGGGAGGACCCCCCACAATGCAAGATAGGTTTACATCTGTTGTAGACAGCGCTCTCTGTTGTACTGCCTCAGTTTTTTTTCCTTTTTTTATCTGCCATGATTTTTTTGAGCTTGCACATTTTCTTCTTTTCAATAACTTTGTTATTTTTGAACGATCTTTCTTTTACCTTTTGTTTTTACTCATTTTCAAAGCAAGTAAATAAATGGACCTCGCGAGGGGAACCGCTCTTTGAGGGTCTTTCCGTTCTGACATGCGGGACAATTCCTGGGGAATGCTTCTCTCTCCCGGACACCATCCTTGACTCGCTGAACATGCGTCAGACTGTCTTGCCAGGAGATAGCGGTCCACCTGATTTGATACATGCTTGGCAACCAAATATCATTCTGAGCAAATTTCTCAGTTCATGATTTTAATATTGTACGTTTCCAAAGTGAGGGTTATTAGACGCTGCCTCTGTAAACGTACAGAATTGCTTCCGGAATTTAGATTTAGTGGAATTCTCGGTGGAAGCGACGTGAGGGAGGTCCCGTTTAGATGCGGCAAACCCACTAGACTCCTAGATTGTGTTTCACTTTCTGGTCAAGTGGTTACAGGCTCCCGTAATAAATAGGTTTAGTGTCCTATACGGTCGTGTAGCTTGTGTTTGTGCGATAGATATGGACAGCAGATTAGCACTGGATCTTCTCTCTGTTTTAGCAAATTATGTAGTGGAGTGCTCAGATTTCACTGCTGCTTGTTGATGGAATTTAGTTTTTTTTGGCTTTCAGCCTTCTAAGTGGTTGAAAAGGTTTTAAAGGTTATTTTTCTGGGTGTTTAAACGCACCAAAAATGAGGTTTTTTTTTTTTTAATATAATACCACTTTCAGTGGAATGACTAACTTTGACCTTGACTGACTTTAATGATCACGTTCAGTTTCCATGTTTTTATTGTATGTTTATTTCTTGTTGTGTGCCCTGGTTTACATCTTCGTCTTGTTGTTGTTATTGTTTTTTTTTCCAATATACAGGTCGCTGGCTGTATATTCGAAGGAGACCAATCAAATCCCACAAAAGAAAAGGGCAATTTTAAAGGATTCATCTAAGTCTTAATGTTTTCCCCTCTTTCTGTTAATGAGTGTTTCCAAACAGAAAATGCCACCGCCTTTTCGACTCCGATCCTGCCTCCTACAGCTGCCATGGCTGTTTGGCAACAGTGAGGCGTTAAAGGCAACTCTCTGAGGCCAACGAGCGTTCTACCCTCTATGGTTCTACGTTTGTGGGCGAGTCACGTGACTGAGAACCCAAACTAAAATGTCAGATTTAAAGAGAAAAAGTCGCATTTTACAGTCGAGACGATGAAACTTTATTCGTCTACGGAATAAACACAAGGTTCTTCGTTCAACTCCTGAGAAAACATCACAGACAGGAACCTTTAAAGGTGCTCCTGTCTTTAAAAAAACAACGGACTGAAGGAGCGCCTTGATTGGCCAGGAAATTACAGTGGCCCCGCCCCTCTGACTGTGATTGGCTGATTTATTCAGCGATGAGCACCAGGACACACAGTTAAGCTTTAGTTTGACACACGGAGGAATGGGACCGCTCAGATCACATTCAGGCTTTTTAGATTCAAACTTCCAACCTGACCAATCACCATTGAGGCCTAACTGGGGGGCGGAGTTACTCACAGGAAGTCCTGATCAGAGCCGATATCAGATGCTCCTTCATTCCCAGTTTGTTTCTTTCTTCTTCAGGAGTGAGCAATGCTGGTGACATCACACACTCAAAGTGTGTGTGTGTGTATGTGTATGACAGATGACAGAAAATAAAACAGGTGAAACAAGAGGTACGCCCTCTGAGCCCTCGACAACGAGAAGACGCTGCTAAAGGGGCAGAATTGTCAACGGTTAGAACATGCCCCCAAACAAGAAACTGGAGAATAGGCCCCACCCCCTCTTGTACTCACTTTGTGTCGAACTCTATTAAATTGGTGTCGATTGGCGGGTCCATTTCTGTCACAGCTGTAAAAAAAAAAACATACACACACAGGTGAGGCTTTGTCTTATGCTGCGTTCACACCAAACGCATTTTCTGCGGGACTGTTCGTGTCTGTTAACCAGCGCCACATCCAACTCGGTGAGCTTCAGTGCCTGCCTCAGGAGCTACGCCTGGATGATGACTGCTTCCAGCGGTACCTGTGGAGGACCAGCGCCCGATTCGATTGGCCCACGGATGTCCCGGCAGGATACCAACTATCGGAGCTCCATCTCTGCAGCCGAACGACTGTCTGTCTGTCTCCGGTAAGTTTCAGAAGCAACCGAAGATGCCATGATTCATCAGACACATCTCTCACATACACAATAAAGATAGATACTATATTAATCCCAAGGGAATTTAAAAGCAGAAATATTAAAATTATTGTTTTCTGGAGATACCTATTCTGGGAGATAAGGCCTGCTTTATTATTGTCTTAATCATAAATATATTACAATTAAAATAAAAGTGAATCATTATAATAAATTATGTATTTACTATTGTTATTTTTTGGCCTCTGGAGACCTATTCTGGAAGACAAGGCTTGTTTTATTAACAATATTTTTTTGTTTTTAACTCATTAATAATTCATAAATCATTAGTTATTTACTACTGTTAATTATTGTCATCTGGCAACACATTCTGGGAGATAAGGCCTGTTCTCTCTCTAATCTCTCCATCTTTTATGCACACGTACACACACCCACATTATATATATCTGATTATCAATTGATATGGACTGGGACTGATCCTGGATGCCAGTTAACATATGGATTACGGTGGATTCAGCCCGTGGCTCCAGTGGGTCTGGTCTCCGGCTTGCGTCACCTGCCGCTCCGCAGATGCCGTCACCGGCATCGGGGTGTGGATCACGGGTGGCTTCGTCCGCTGCGCCGCAGCTCTACACAGGCCAACGAGGAAGTGACTCTACGCCTCGGCTTGCAGAATGCTAGATCGCTAGCCAACAAATCTCACCTCCTGAAGGACCTTTTTATGTTCCGCGGATTTGATCTGATGTTCATTACGGAGACATGGCAACGGGAAGATGACTACGTTCATCCTAATGAGCTGTGCCCTCCGGACTGCACCGTGTTTGGAACTCCACAGTTTACACGACGTGGAGGAGGATTAGTGCTCGTATACAGAGACGCTTTCAGCTGCAGACTGTTGGACATAAACACGTTCAACTCCTTCGAGCTCCAGATGTGTAAGGTTGGAAATGAACACTCTTTTTACTGTGTTTTAATTTACCGACCTCCTGGTCCTGCTCGTTTATTCCTAGATGAATTCTCTGAGTTTGTCATCTATTGTTAAGCTGGAGAGTAAATTAATCCTTGGTGATTTTAATCTGCATGTTGATAATTCCTCCTGTCCTAAGGCAGCTGAGCTGATGTCTCTAATGGACTCTTTTCACTTTGTGCAACATGTGTCAGGTCCAACACACACTAAAGGTCATACTTTAGATTTGGTCTTTTCTTTTGGTTTAATGATTGACCATCTAGGTATTGAAGACTTACAAATAAGTGACCATTGCTGTATCATATTAAATCTGTCAATCACACTGGTACAGACTACTTCTAATGTGAAAAAGCGGAGACGCATTCTTAATGAAGCAGCAATCAGTGGATTTTCTTTCGATCCAACTACATTTGCTAGTTGTGATGATGTTGTCACTTTTATGAAAAACTTCAATAGCCATTGTCTGTCTGTTTTGGACACAGTAGCACCAGCTAAAAATACTCCAGGCTCTAATAAGAAACCTTGTCCGTGGATGAATGAAGCTATTTTTAGCTTTAGGAGAAGCTGCCGAAAAGTGGAACGGTTGTGGAAAACCACTAAACTAGAGGTGCACAGACTCCATTTAAAAGAAAAGATAATGGAGCTAAATGAATTAATAAAGCACGCCCGCTCTGCTTATTTACTAATCTTGTTTTGCAAAATAAGAGAAACCCCACGGTTTTGTTCAATACTATTGAAAATCTTGTTGCACCCTCACCGTCCCATGTGCCTGTACACACGCAGGAGGACTGTAACAATTTTTAAAATTTCTTTGTAAATAAAGTACAAGACATCAGGGCTAGCATCACTCCTCCCTTGGTTAGCTTGTGCAGTGCATCAGCCCCTGTGAGCTCATGATCCTCCTTCACTCCTGTCAGCCTACTGGCTATTCAAGTTTTAGTAGGAAAGATGAAACCCTCATCGAGCACTGTAGACATTGTTCCTACTTCTCTGCTTTTAAACGTTTTTGATGTTGTTGGTCCTTGGGTGGTAAAATTGATAAACCTCTCACTTTTATCTGGCTCGATCCCCAGCTTTTTTAAACATGCGATAATAAACCCCATTCTTAAAAAACCCAATCTTGATCCAGGGGAACCTATAAACTACCGGCCCATATCTAAGCTTCCCTTCATGTCTAAAATCATGGAGAAAATGGTTGCTAAGCAGCTAACCTCATACATGGAACAGCATGATATTTATGATAAATATCAATCTGGTTTTAGATCAATCCACTCCACCGAAACTGCTCTTCTGAAAGTTTCTAGTGACGTAATGATGGCCACTGACTCTGGTCGTTACACAGTTTTAGTTTTACTTGATCTGACAGCTGCCTTTGATACGGTAGATCATAGTATACTGGTTGATCGACTCAAATCTGAGATGGGGTTTTCTGGTACTGTTCTCCAATGGTTTACCTCTTACATTAATGGAAGAACCTTTAATGTTGCGATTAACGATGTTATGTCCAATATGTCCAACCTGTCATGTGGAGTAGCCCAGGGCTCTGTTCTGGGACCTGTTTTGTTTTTATTGTATCTGATGCCTCTTGGTCGGTTGATCCGTGGTTTTAAAAATGTGTCATATCATTTCTATGCTGACGATATCCAGTTGTACTGCTCCTTTAATGACTCTGAGTTTCACTTTTTATCCGAGATCTTAGACTGTATATCCTGTATCAAAAACTGGCTGTCATCAAATTATCTCCAGATAAATTCAAACAAAACAGAAACTCTGATCATCGCTCCTGATAAAAACATCCCTCTAATTAAAAACTCCCTTGGTGATCTGGGCTCATCTGTTTAAACCAGCCTCAGAAATTGACTAAAAACTGTTTTTACCACCTGAGAAATATCTCTAAAGTGAGGCATCTTTTATCAAAATCAGATCTGGAACTGGTCATACACGCATTTACATCATCTCGTATTGACTACTGTAATTCTGTTTTTACTTGTTTTAATAAGTCAACCCTAAACAGACTCCAGATCGTTCAGAACGCTGCTGCCAGACTTTTAACTGGTGCTTCTAGAACATCCCACATCACCCCCATTCTTGCTACTCTGCACTGGCTTCCAGTTAAGTTTCGCATAGAATATAAAATATTAGTTCTCACGTTCCGAGCATTACATGGTCAGGCCCCTAAATATATCTCGGACTTGTTGTGCCCCTACTCATCAGGGCGATGCCTTCGGTCTTCAGGTCAGGGTCTCCTAAAGACTCCAAAAACTAAATTTAAAACCAGAGGAGACCTGGCGTTCCAGGCTGTAGCTCCCAGACTCTGGAATAACCTGCACCAGTCTCTCAGGGAGCTCAACTGTGTGGTCACTTTTAAAAAACTGCTGAAGACGACACTTTACAGTAAAGCTTTTAGTTAACTGGATTTTAATTTTTATTCGTCCTTTAATGTTGCTGTTCTTATAATATTTATGCACTCTTATTTTATTATTCTATTGTGTTGCACTTGTACTCTTACCACAACTCTGTACAGCACTTTGTGATTTTATCTGCAAAAAGCGCTTTATAAATAAACTACTTACTTACTTGATCTGAGCTTTTCTATGTTGTTCACTGTGCAGGTATCTGGCCACAGGTGACTCCTTCAGGACCACAGCTAACAGCTATGGACGAGAGGTCTTCACATCGTACTTCTCTGCAGGAGCTGTTCCATGGCTAGACATATTGCACCAGCACACCCAAAACGACTATTTTAAGAGCCAACCACATACTTCTATAGAGCAACCTTCCTACTGTATTAACATGTGTATAATAAATATTATGGGGAGAGAAACGTCTGTCAGCTTCATTTTTGACCAGAAAGAAATAATCCAAGAAACCTCACCTCTGAAATTAATTTAAGGCATTAAAGGTCTCACAGAGAAGCAATATGAGGAAACTATATATTCTCGCATGAACAAAATATATAACCTTGATGTGGTGTACACATAGCTGTTAAGATGCATTGATAGAAATGAAAAAGAAAGCAAAAGTACACTTCAAAATGTGTTTTTAATCAACAATTCTGAAAGAACACCATTTACATTAACATTATAATACCTAAAATTTAAACAAACTATGTACTTCAATATTATAATACATACATAATAAACAAACTAGTATAAACAACTATTCACAATGTGGTTCCTGCCATGCAAAGAGTGCTGCCCACCCCAGACCATCCAGCCCAATCAAAAACCTAATTAAAATTTTCCAAATTTAGTGTTACCGGATGATAATCAAGAAGTTTATAACTTTGAATTTTAACGTTCCCTAAATTCTGGTGGCACTTTTTGCAGGATAGGAAGCAGGTCTCTGAAAAACATCTCATCCTCAGTCAGAGCTGGAGGTCTCCTGAAGGTCTGTAGGATAAGCTGCTCCACCTCTCTTGGAGGGCCTTGGCTGGGCCTCTTCTTTGCTCTTTTTCCTTAAAAAAAAACTCAAACATATATATATATATATATATATATATATATACAGTATATATATATATATATATATATATATATATATATATATATATATATATATATATATATATATATATATATATATATATATATATATATTAATAGCTTATCAAGTCACTGTTACTTAAATAAGATCATAGATATATTTTAATTAAACTTTAAATGAGGTAATGATCAACATTGTCATCACTGATATACCAATCATTTATAGATACATTTGATTTATAACAGAATGCAAAACAACTTCTGTCATGTTCATATCAGATGGTTTGGCTGCACTTGTTTCTGCAGGAGATGCTGCTGTAGCACCATCACCATCATCAGCATCACCACCAGCATCCCCCTCCATCACTCATTTGATTGTTTACCTCTGAGTGACAGCAAACAATATTTGAAACACTACTATACATTTTTAATCATTACACTAGATTTAGATCCCCCCACTAGAAGAAGCCCTGTGATGCATAAAGGCCTGAACATTAACCTGGTATATATTTCTATATGTCTGCACTGATAAACAAACTGAGTCTCTGGCTCAGGTGGGGGGGCGCTGCAGGTTTACCTGACTGTGGGCGGGACAAGGGCAGATCCACTGGTTTGGGATGCATCAGGATGAACGGCAGCTCCACGGACACATCACTACAAGAAAACACAGCATTAGCAACAGGATGCTAACAGGTTAATAACGGAGACAGAACAAAACATATTCCACTAAAGAACCGGATTCAGACCAGCACAATAACCAAACTGGAACCCGATTTGCCTCAGGATCCAAACGCACACATTCACATCATGGCCCTCATTAATCAACTGTTTGTTCGTTCAGATCTGATCGTACGACGTGTGTTCCACCAAATTCATGCAAGCTTTGGTATTTATCAATTTTGATGTTAGTGTACATTACGATTAGATCTCACGTCAGGTCTGACCTCGTGTAAGCATATCTGAGTGTGTAGATTAGTGGTGCAGCAGCAATATGTGTGTGAGACTGAAAATTAAATATTAAACAAGCCTCAGCTGTCATTTAAGCATAATCAGACACACAGAACAGATCAAATTGATTTATTAAAAGAAAATGAAAATTATTTAAAAAAAAGCTCACGTTATCACAGAAACCACTTTTTTGGTTTTTCTTTCACAGAATACCATATAACACAGGAGTACATGGGTGGAACGCTGCTGTACCCCAGAGAAAGTGTATGATATTATTTTTAGCCTGATCACTTTTTCCACTACATTGCATTGGTACATGAAGCCTTTAGATATGCACAGAGGAAATGTGATCTTATTCATGCTTTTAAAATGTCAAGTGTAGCTTAAACCTTAATAAATGCGCTGCAGTTTTTAATCAGTAATGTGATTAATTATGAGTGAAATTAGCTGAAGGCAAAATAAACAGAGACAAACGACAACATTTAGTCATTTTTAAGGCTTTTTTTAAAGGTTTCGATTGTTCATTTCTTTAACGTTATATTCATACTTCTTCTCAGTCCTTTTTAAATATATATTCAATGTCTTGTGTTTAAATATTTTGCTTTTTCCCCTCATGGTGATGGTCACAATAAAGCAATATAATAAATGTATTTGTTTTTTTGTTGTTGCAAAAATAAAACATGCATAGTTGTTGCAAAAATATTGCACTGCAATTAGTGTTAACCTTTACCAACATATGCAGACAAAAAAAAAATCATAATTTTTGCAGTTTTTGCTGTATGTAAATAATGAATTGAAGCAGTGATTGCTGTATCTCCCTCTATGGCTGTTCAGCACTGCTTTCTTATAAGGTATTTATTTAAATATTTATTCATTTTCTATTTTGATATAGAATTCATAATTACATTGGACAAACCAGATTGATTTGTTTTAACAATGTTTTAAAGCTAATTTGCAACACTTGTCCAGAGGAGGTTTTTGAATAAGAAAAATAATGATCTAATGTATTGTAGCCTACTGATATTGTTGTTCCCTCTGACTTCCACACAGTAATCCATAAATCATTCCACTTCAAAAATACTATTGATGCTTTTTGTTTTTGGTATGAATAAGGGATATAGTTTTGATGTTCTTTAAATTCACACAGGAAGCTTGCAAAAACGGGAGAAGATTTGTAATTTGTGAATATAAAATTTACCAAAAAAAAAAAAATGAACAGGTTTACAATTAAATCAACTTTGTTATTCTTATTTTCAAAATACATAATGATACATTTACAATTAAATTGAATATTATTAATCCTGCACTTTAAGTCATTTTCTATTTAAGCCCAGAAACCAATGGAATGAATAGAGTAATAAAATAAAAGTGTACGAGATTCTGATTCGTTATTGCAAAAAAACTGCATTTATTGTCAGTGTCTGAAAGCTGGATAAATATTATGTAAGATTTTAATATGATTTTCTTTAATCTTGTTAATACAACATGTGTAAGGTAATATCCAAGCCTTCTCCCGCAATCAATGTTTGTAACAGGTTTCCCCAAAAGGCCTTTTTCTGGGAGATAGTTTCCTCTTTTCAAAAAATGTATCTGTAGATATTTGTTAGGGCATTTTCAGTCCATGATATCTAAACCATTTATCATTAGAAGGGGTTCAACTCTTACACTTTCCTGAAACAAAAGATGACTTTTCATTAAAAGGGATAAACCATCAGGAATAGCCTTGCTTAACACATTTCTGGACATGTGTTATTGATTCACACCACAGCTCCACATTACCCCTCTAGAGGGCGCCATCTGCTCATTTTGTCCTACATGTGTACTCTCCAGGTTCTCTATGCAGCTGTACAGTGTGTATCGGTCGCTATGGCAACCACCCCAGATACAACTTACTCAGAAAACTGTTTAAACTGTTATTGAAAGACTGGACCCGTTAAAGTATAAAAATGTTGTAATGGTAGTTCATAGAAAAAAAAAACTCCAGGGTTAACAACGAGAGCCTTACAAATCCACAACTTCACTTTGAAACCAACCAGAGCGTTAAATTAAATCATTGCTAACTTCTTACATTTGGAACTGAAAATTGGTACATTTGTATCATATGGAGCAATGACAGATAAAAAGCTAATATAATAGATAGAGTGATGCTGGGATACAATAAAATTCCTAGAAAAATAACAAACAGCTAAGCATCAAAATAATATAACTAATAAAAATGAATAGAATGCTGAGGAATTTCCAAATGAATACACATTCTTTACAATTTTTTACAAATGCCAGTAACTGATGTTAGAGCCCAGTTATTATTGTCTGAAGTGCCGCACCCTGTGAATATAAATATGCAGCATAGGGCTAGGCAATAAATCGATTTAATCAATTAATCAAATTTGTAGATAAAAATCGATTTTTTATTTTGCAAATTGGAATAAAAAAAAATAAATAATAATAATACTAAAAAAAATAATAAAAAAATATATATACAGTATATATATATATATATATATATATATATATATATATATATGGTGGGTTCAAGAGCTCTTAATGTCAATTAGACTGGAGAAGCTAAGATTTTCCCTTAATGGCTCACTAAAGTCATTTGAAATTTCTTGGAGACCTCTCTTAAATCCATTTGATGCTAATGACTGAGCACCCCCCCCCCCACCCCTTTTTAATTTATTTTATTTTATTTTAATTCGTTTATTTTCGTGTATTGTTTAAATGTATGTTGTATTATCAATATGTCCTTGACTGTTATGCACTAATAACTGCTCTCCTAGGGGTGTTAAGGGAGGGTGGGAGGGAAGGAGAGATTTGGGGGTGGGAAAAAGCAAATGGAAGTTCTCTTTTTTTTCTCTCACTCTCTTTTCTTCTGCATGTTGTGTGTTGTATTGTTACCTGTGAAACTGCTTCCACTAAAAAGAGTTATTAAAAAACTATATCGTTTTTTTTTTCCCACCACAGTTTTTTCTGACTTTTTTGCGTTCCGTCCTTGTGGGTTACCGTGAGCCCGCCCCCTCTTTGTTTACATGTGTTTACCCTTTGAGTAGGCTATATGTGTGCCACAGGCATGTTTAATTTTTTATTCACACTATGCTGAGATGCTATGGGAATAGTTTATTATTATTTTTAATTGTAATGTTATAAAATATGTACAGTAGTTATCTGATTTATTAATCAGAAAATTTCAGCTACTGTGAAGGCGCTGTTGCACTTTTGCTTAAACCTGAGTTAAAGATTGAAATTGTTGAATGGCAGAACCTCATTTATTTTTTATTTTGGGATTGTGCAATGTATTTTAACTCTTGAGCACAATATATCTGATGTCTGCAGTCATTTTTAAGTGCATTTAAAAACAAAATCGAAAATCGAATCGAAACTCAAATTTTTCTTTTGAAAAATCAGAGATTTTTTTTGTAGGCAAAATCACCCAGCCCTAATGCAGCACTTTTATATTTAACGCAAGTTGCAACAAAGGTAATGTTTAGAAAATAATCACCATTTCCCCCCCTATACATCATGAATATAAACGACCTGGAGTAATGATGGATAAAATAACCAATGATCTGCTGGCTACGTTACAACTTGGCTCATCCCTGTTGAGTAAGGGATTCAAAGCAGATGTTTATGAATTAAGTGAGAGTGGACTATTGGTAGTTGTAAAAGAAAAAAACAATAATGGAATCCTGTGAAAAGTTGAACTTCTTTCGCTGTCACTAAAGGAACATTACTTTCTGTGATGCATGGTTTTTTTTTTTAACCACCTTAGGCCTGTGGATGAGGTAGCACCTGGAAACTCCCAAATCTGCAATGGAAACCAGTGACGTTAAAAGGGTTGTACTAATGGGTGGCGGTATGTGGAGTGTGTTCACTAACAGGTGGTGGTGACTACAGCAGGAGGCCAGCTGTATAACACACACTGTGAGCAGACAGGCATGACACCAGCCAGCGAGATGGCAGAAATATAGACCGACACGACAAGAGTTTAGGGAAAGTTGGTGGTAAATTTGAGTCGAGCACGTGTTTTCCGAGCTAATGTCTATCAGTAAGGGTGGCCTCACACCTGTCAGGGTTGGTCTAATTGAAACAAACTGTAGCAGCTACAATAGTACAACTAGTTATTAGTGGCGTGCCATCTAAGGCAGTGATTCTCAACTGGTGGGTCGGGACCCAAAAGTGGGTCGCGAACATGTACTGGGTGGGTCGCGAGGAGCTGGCCAAAAATAAAAAATAAATACTCAATGTCTCTCATGTTGGACTTGTCGTTTATTTTGAAGGAAACTTTTCTTTTGACATGCATGCTGTGAAATGCATGTTGTACAGGAAAATATATAGATTTATGTTTTAAAAAGATTATATGTGTGTTTTCAGCAGCTACTTTTGAAAAACTAAATTTAGTTTTAGTTGTTTGAATTCTAAAAAAAAGACAGAAAGAAAAAAAGTGGGTCACGATTTAATTATCATGGCAAAATGTGGGTCCCAGGGTGAGACCAGTTGAGAACCCCTGATCTAAGGAACCATACGATTCGATTCGATTATGATTCAGGGTGCTATGATTCAATTAATCAACGATTATTACAATATTAATACCCATTCAGGGATTTTTTTTTCCTCACTTTGTGGCTAATTTCATAATTTTAAACAAGGTATGTGTGATATGTGTCAATATCCATTAAATAAAGTACCCAAGCAGATGTATCCCCATTATCTTAATTTATATCAAATCCAACAGTAATCATATTACAAAATAAACAAATATAATACAAAACAACTGAAATACTATCTTATATATCTAATTCAATCTGAACCCACACAAAAGCTAGCTTATTCAGTAACAATAAAGAGTTATTCACGAGCTGCATGAATCTTACAAAAAACTAAACATTTTGCTATGCACAATCAAAGCAGCTTTAAAAACACATAAAACGTACAATATCAGCTCTCATAACACTTGTAAAATTAGTTTTTTTTAAAATAAAAGATAGATTGTTAAAAGACAATGGTTATTTATCACGTTATCAATTATGAATTCCTGCCACGCACTCGTTATCAATGCTGCCTGTCATTACGCTTAGCATTTTAAACTGTGTAAGAAAAGGAGCAAGTCAAGTGTGCTCCACTGTGTCCGTGTTTCAAGATGGGTTGGGTGGACAGCTGACGTCGCTACGGAGCGGAGAGGGCGCAATGGCGGCCCATAAGCCACCTACGCCGCCGGGCCCGTCGCGGCACACCGTGGAGACCAGGAATGCAAAGATACCTCTTGAAATCGTTGAAATCATAGGATACATCATCACTTGATTCTTTCAAACGCTAGTTTTTAATCCTGATGAGTGAATGTCCTGCTCAGTAATTGTAGCTAAAGAATTAGCTTCCGCAGTCGCCGTCCTCACCTGATCCGTTCCTTCAGGTGTGCGGGCGGCATGCGCAACTCTAACCTTTGTTCCGCGGGCAGCGGTCATGTTCCTATAATTTAGTTATAGGAAAAACAATCGATTTTCAACATTTAAGTTAATTATCGATTCGTCACGCGTTGAATTGCGATCAATCTAATAATCAATCTAATGGCACACCTCTACTATTTATCCATTGAAATGAAAACTACCAGCCCACTGGGGTGCACACTAACATGCAGATTATCAGAATCAGAATCAGAATCAGAATCAGAATCAGAATCAGAATCTTTTATTGACCAGGTACAGTTTAGAACAATACGAGGAATTTGACTAGGTAGTTGCAGTGAAAGGAGACACATCAACACACCGGAGCAGCCATTTGCAGCGCCCACATATTTAGGTGAAAAAGGGATCAATAACAGGAGGAGAGGAGGGGTGAGGGGAAAAAAAAACTGCCAGTTTGAAACTGATTTCCCTAAACAGAGAAAGCAGTGTGAAACCAGGAAAAAAACCGCCTCTGCAAACATAAATGTAAGCATGACACAGTCAAACAACTCGAGACAAGGCATGTAGGAAGGGTTGGGTGGGAGGTTGGCTGGGGGAGGGGGTCAGGTGGGAAGAACAACAGGAGTCCAGCCGTTTGGGGACATGGGCGTGCTGCCAGTCGGCGCTGCAACCACGCCTCCATGCAGCTGCGGTTGGGAGGTGGGGAAAGATGGCCGACGAGGCATTTGAAGTTGAAGACCTGTAGCTGCGTTACTGACAACCAGATGACGTGTGGAAAAGTTCAGCATCAACAGTTCCAGGAGGAATGTAGGGAAGGAGCGGGGGGAGGGAGTGGGGATAAGAGCCGCCGTCTGCAGAAACTTCCTGGTGATAAGAGTTGAGACAACCTTGGCTTTAGCCTTGGCTAGCTGGGGAGCTGAAAGGGAGATAAGCAATGTGATTTGATACAGGCTATGTTAATTTCCAATAGCCTTCTGTCCTGGGTCTCTCTGCTGTAATCCAATGAATGGCCTAGTTTCCACTTCCAAGCCGGGCCTCAAACTTCTCCCAGTTGTTATCCATAACGCATAGACGATCCAAAAGCAGCTCTTGCTTGCTTTTGATATCGATCAACACATGAGTCTGAGTGTTCAGAGCCCTGCTACATCCTTCAGAAATCACTGGCAGCTTTTCCAAAACAGTCGCCAGCGTAGTACGGACTTTTCGATAGATTAGGAAGCCACCAGCTCCGATCAGCAGCATGCCTACTATCATTATTCCAATCATGTAGATGTCCTCCACGTCTTCCACGGAAAGGATCGACAGACACACAACTCGCCACTTGTTCCAAGGGTCAAGTGTGTATCCAGCCGCAAACGTCCCGCTTGGACATGCGGGGTCACCACCCCTGGTTCTTTGCGTCGAAAAAATCTGATCGATAGCTCTGAGAGACCAACTAATTAATTCCATTATTCCGGTTTTGGATGAGTTGCAGAGAGAGGCTCTTGTTAGTTTCACAAGACCTGACAAAGCAGCAGCTGGGAGAGAGATAAGACGGAAGGGAGGGAGAAACAGAGAGTGCGACTGACCTCGTCGAGAGAAGCAAGAAGTAAAATGTTTTAAACGGCCTCTCTCCATGAATGCTACTTTAACCTTATATTAGTTCCTCTTTGTTCAAGTCAGAAAAGACAAAAGTGCTTGTTACCAATTAACCTTCAATAACTTAACATTATAAAACACAAACAAAAACCGACCAGTGCACCCCAACACACAGCCATAGATTTAGAAATGAAGTTTACATACCTTTGTCACAGTAGTACAACTTTTCTAAGACCATAAAGCTGACTTTAATGAAAATGTGTGTATGGAGACAATTGTTACATCTTATTGTCATTATCAGTCAAAATGTGCCAATAAAGTGCTTCAGTGGTTTTAGGAAAAACCCACTTTTCTACAGCAACATGTTCCAAGCATAATTTAAGTTGGGTCGAGACATAAACCCAAATCACCATTACTGAGGTCTTTAAAAATAAAAATTAAAAATTAAAACGAGTATTGCTAAAATTATTTAGCAATATTGTGTTTTTATGGTGCTACAGACAGCCATACTGTAGCTCTCAAAAGTGTGGTTGTCAATCTCGCTCTCTCTTGCTCTCCTCTTTCTCAAATTCAAATTCAAAACAGCTTTATTGGCATGAGAAAACAGGTTTACATTGCCAAAGCAAGTGTGAGAACCATGTACACACGAAAAGATTAAGTGTTATGAAATAGCTACATTTGTGCAAAACAATAAGATTAAAATAAAATAATAAAACAGTCTCTCTCTCTCTCTCTCTCTCTCTGTAATTAGAACTTACAATAAAATCCACCTAAAACCAAACCTAAAACAGGTTAGTTTACCCAACATTTCACTCATGAGTTGTGATTAATTGGTTTCATTTATGGCAAATTTATGTTGTGGGTCATGATGAGGTAATCAAATATTGTGATACCATCAACAAAGCCAAGTTCTTTTGACCATATGTAGATATATATAAAGTACAAAATGATCTGAGAACTTCATGATATTTGGTTTGGTAAATGAATCTCAAGTTTCACTCTTTCTGTCTCTGCCTGTATCTCTATTGAAAGTCTGTTCGTCCGCTGCACAAATATGTCTTCCACTTTTAAAGACATAAAAGGAATCCAGGGGTAATTGTTGGTGAAGAAAAGGTAATGAGGAGTGGGAGTTGTTCAATGGGGTCATGACACTGTGGGACCACTATGCCCCTCTACGTTGGATTGCAGACATACAGTCTGCTCAATGGTTCTCCAATGTCCGTCTATTACTTGATAGAAGCATGCGACTGAAAACCTAATGATCGTTTAAACTTTCAATATTTAATGACTGAGCAATCATAGCTATTGATCAGGAAAATGAAGTGGGTTAGAACAACTAGAACCAACAGTTTGTCCATAAACCAGTTTCCCGACATTGTTCCCTCCTCACAATGGCTCTTTGGTGGCGCGATCAGCAGGAGGCACAGATAGAAAGCATGAGGGGAGTGGTATGGATAAAGTGCGTGGAACAATATAAGGGGTTAATACTTTTCAATCTGCAATAGAACTTATTTAAATCATCAGTGTGTTGGTGTTCATTCAGGTGGAGAAGAGGCTTATAAATCTTTTAAGTGCTTTTCCAAGCGGAAGTCGCTTCGTTAGAATCTATTCAACTGTTTCAGAGGAGTGCGTTTCACCCACTGCTCACAGTTTGGTTTTTTTTCAGCTTAAAGCTTTTTTTTTAAGATAGATAAAGGATAAAAAGAGATATTTATTGAATTAAACAACATGATTTAAAACAATGATGTGTAGGATGCTACAGCCCAAATCATCTAATAATTAATCCCTAAGCTCTATTAATATTATTGTTTAAATAACCAATGCTTTTGGAAAGCTAAATGTAATATAGCCATCTAATATAATCCAGTGAATATAGAATGTCCCCTTGTTTGCTAAATATCATCAGATCATCTTCTTTCACATACACCTGATGTAACGAAAGCTAAAATTATATTTCATTGATTCAGGGGAAGCTTGCATTAAGTTTGTTGATAAACCAAATAATTTTACTGATTGTAAATTAAATAAAACGTTTTTTGAAAGCAGTAAAAAGAAAACCCAACAACTATTAGTGCTAGAAGCAATTTTTTTAATCTTAAATTATTTTTTCCCTAACTTCAGAAACAGTTTTAATTGGGATTGTTGTGCATAACAATGTCTATGGTTCACAATAAAAAGTATAACTAAAATATTCACATGATAGCCAAGTGCAGGGGTGTCAAACTCATTTTACTTCAGGGGCCAAATATGGAGCAGTTTGATCTCAAGTGGGCCACAGATTTGATGTGGGAAAACAAGTAATTTCAACATTATTGTGCCCTTGTTTACGCTTCTATGTATACATGGAATACAAAATATGTAAGAAACCAATCATAAACACTATATGTGACAGATATCAGTCACAACAGGGTCTTCTCTTCAGATTTTTTTTTTTTTTTTACCAATTTCTATTTAATTAAGCAAAATATTATGTAATATTTTGAGGTAAATTGAAGAATTCTGTATGAATTTTGATTTTAATTTGACGCGGCACTGAGCTGGAGAAGCCACGCCTCCAGGAAGGTCTCTGCCGTGATTGATATGTAAACAGACACGCCCACGAAGGTGAGCATTTCAGCATCCTTCGTGCAGTGCTATGTATGTATTTTCTACAGTCTATGTATATACCGGTGAACGCCCCGCCCCCATGTCTCATGTTTATAAAGCAGCATGAGCTCAGCTACGGAGTGGGTGGGAGGAGGGCAGGCCATCCTCTGGCTCTACGTCACTGTACGGGGAGGAGGAAATTAGTGTCCCGTCTATAGACACGCCCACTCATGAATATTCATAAGTAGGCCACAAATCAGCCTGTTTGTGTAGAGTTGCTCAGAAAGTGACTTTTCAGAGGCTAAAACTCTGGAAAACAGGCGGGTTTGGGAAAATAAACCTCAAATACTATGTTTTTGGGGTTCTTAGAACAAATGGAGATGGGTGAAAAATAGCATGATATGGGACCTTTAATGTGTAACGTAGTCCATCTTCTTAGTGTTCCTTTGCACTCTGGCTGCAGCATTCTGGACCTGCTCTCTGACTGGTTTCTTGTTTAGACCAACACATGCACTATTACAGTAATCTAACCTGCTGAAAATGAATGCATGCAGTAAGAGACAATGAGCCACACATGGACACAAGGGAAAACACTAAACACATACCAACTGAAAAAATAAAACTAGATTACCAAATTAAGACTAACTAAAGCAAATTAAGGTCTACCTAAAAAGTAACCTGACCGGAGCTTGAACTCACAATCTACCATACAGAGTACCCAAACTAAACAGTTTATAGAAAAACAAAGACAAAACCCACTTACATAACCTTAGACCTTATTTTTCCTTTTATTGTCGTTTTTCCACAATCCTTCAACATTCTGTGGTAGGTTCTAATTAAAAGCCTTTATTTAATGTTCTGAGTTATGTGATTTTTCTTAGATTAGTTAAAAGGCTTGATCATTGATGGTCTGGCTCCTATCTAAATCCTATGTAATCCATACTAAATAAATAAGCCTTTAACATTTTGTGTGTACTAGTTAAGTGTGTGTGCCTGCTAGTTTTTCCTTTATTATATTCCAGCAGCTGTCAAAGCCATGAGGTCACAGCAGTCCCAAATGCATCGCCTCACTGTGTAAACACAGCCATGTTTAAAAGGTGAGTCCCAGAACAGGGTGCTGTAATGTTTGGGTTTAGGACTGATGGCTTTCAAGACACGTGGTGGAAAAGCTAATCTAGTTGCTCTTTGAAAAAAATGTACAAGATGGAAACAATGCGACATCATTATGAAGCCCACAGCATGTCTGAAAAGCCTCAAAGTGCAACTAACATGTATTTTAAATGAAATGATGTTGTTATTGTCATCTTTAATACCGTTCTCTTGTTCCTAACCTTACTAAAGTACTCACTTTATTGTAATTGAGTTGCTTTAATGCAGGGGTGTCCAAACTTTTTGAAAAGTGGGCCAGATTTAGCGAGGTGAAAATGTGTGGGGGGGCCAACCATTCACCCTGAAATTCTTTGAACCATTAACATCAAATGCAAATAAACTATTTTATGAATTTTGTATTGCAAATGGAACACTTCACATTTATTCATATGGAACACAAATAAATCTAAATAAGTTTATATTAAAATCACTGCTTTGTATATGTGAAGATCACAAAATGAAGAAAACATGTCTGGAAAAGAAAAAAAAACTTTCTGGAATATTAAATATATCTACGTTCATGTCTAACATTACATATTATTCACTATGAAATACTCACTGTAAATTCAAAACATGTAAACACCAACAAGTATCTTATTCAAATGTCTTATTCAGTGAAATATAAAATTGCTTTTTGTATTATTATTTTTTTTTTAAAACTGTGGTTAATGGTGCCGGCGGGCCACATATTGATTTCATGACAGAGGCTGCGGGCCAGTGGAAATTTGAACACGGGCCGCAATTGGCCCCCGGGCCGGACTTTAATGGGTACTTGTACTTTTTGAGCATATTATAAATCAGTAATTTTATTTGTACTTAATTACGTCCTAAAGGAAGTAAAGTAATTCATTGTATTTTTACACCAAAACATTGCTGATTAAATTATTATTTTTGCTTTAAAATGCTCAACAGACATTGTGAAACTACAAAAAATGTAATGACCAGACAACAATCAAATGCATCACATCAAAGCCGACTCACAACATTAAACGTAATGCACCGTGTCAAAACAGCATTGAATGCTGGTTAATTTCTCAGTTTAGAGTTGATAAATGTAGCTATACATAGAGCCTGGTATATATATTTTTTTTTATTTTGAATTAAATTCATTGGTATGGAAGCGTATTGCATTCACTGAAGAAATTTTTCTTTTTTTTGTTTCATTTTTTTTCTGAATTGATGAAATAAAAATAGGTAAATAAAAAAATGTGGCTTGGTTGACGAGAGTTTTTATAGGAAGTTTAAAAAAGAAAAGACTAAAATATGTTCTATAAAAAAAGATATCATTATTTCAGAAAAACGCAAAAATATTTCTTATAAAAAAAAAAGAAAAACATTTTTTTATTTACTTATTTATTTTTTATCTCAACAATTCAGAATGGTTTTTTTTTCTTTTCTCCAGTGAATACAATGAGCTTCTGTACATTGGTGTAATTTTATTTAAAAAAGAATAATTGGGGCAATATTTATTACCTAAAAGAAACGTGGAAGGTGAAATTAATTGGTAGCTTTTACTTAAAGTACTATTTAATTGAGCTACTTTTTACTTGTACTTGCATATTTGTATGACTTGCTTGTACTTGAGTACGATTTCAATCAAGTTACAGTACTTCTACTTGAGTAGCATAAATCAGTACTTTTTAAATCTCTGCCGATTTGTCCCTGCAATGTATAAGGGTGTACTCACACTGGCAACCAGGGCCGTTCCGAACCAGCTCTGTGCATGTGTGAAACCATGGGGGGCCATTGTCTGGCCTGCGTAGGTGTGAACTGCACCGCAGGGGGGGTAACAGCCCGATGGTCCTGCTAGAAGAAGTGGTCCAAACACCGTGCCAGACTGGCACGGTTGGCCGCGCATGCGCACGCACAACTCGACTCGACCCTCGCGCAAAATGTGATGACGTTGGTACCGCGCGACGCTTTATGGCACATAAACATCCGCATTCCGCAATGATAGCGGTGTCAGAAGTGCTCGTTAGCCGATGAAAAGTTCAGAGTTGGCGTTACCTGATATATATGAACAACATTACAGAGAACTCATGGAGGAAGAGGGCAACATGACCGTCAGGACTTCTCTTTGTTCAGCCGACAGCGGGACAGTAACGGAGTGTAGCAGCTCATCATCAGGTCCAGGTATTTCCGAGGGTTTAAATATACATATAAACACATATTACTGGTATATTAACCCATATAAACCAGAAAATATGGAAATGGGACATTTTACTGCTGCAAATGTGTAACATATTACTGGTATTTTGTGGACAGGACACATGTGGTTGGCTATTATATAACCCAGAAAAAAATGGAAATTGGACATTTTACTGCTGCTAATGTATAAATAATATATATATATATATATATATATATATATATATATATATGTATGTATGTATGGTGTTTCAGTGTTCTGGGACACATACTCACAAACTCTGTAGAATGAAAACAAACAAAGTGTCTTGGGGAGCAAAGTGTAGTGTATTAATTTATTCATCTAAATGTAACCAAAAAGAGAACATCACAAATACAAGCCCAAATAAATGAAATGTCTGAAAGAAAGGGTAATAATTTTCCAAACAAAAATCAATAAGCCAGAAATAAAGTGCAACCTTTTGCAAAATGTAACATCAACCTTAAAAACAATACATTTAAACATTGGAAGTACAAGGATGGGAATATTATGACAGCAGAACCTGGAACAATACTGCAAAATGTTGCAACTATTTATTTATTTTTAATCTTATTTTAGTTCTCTTCTTAGGTCGTGTCGTGTTAGTGCACATGTGTTAATACCAATTTTCAGTATGTGGAGTTCCTGTTAGTCCTGCACAACTATAATGAATTGCTCAGAAATCTACATGTGTCCTGTTCTCAAAATACCAGTAATATGTTACACATTTGCAGCCGTAAAATGTCCCATTTCTATATTTTTTGGTTTATATGGGTTAATATACCAGCAAGGAGTTTATATGCATGTGTTTACCCTCAAAATTACCATGGAATTTTGGGTTTTACTCGGACCCCTCATCATCACGTCTCTGCAGAAGAAGACCCTCCGCTGCACCTCAGCACTTTAACAACTCACTAATTTCATAATTTAAATAAACTATTTCTACCTTTGTTTTTCTGTTTGCATGTCGTTTGCTTTGTATTTAATAAAATGGTTTCTCCAACAGTTGGTTAAATCTACACATTTATACTGTATATAATGCACATGCAGGATGATGTGTAACAATAATCAATAAAATTAGCTGCAAACACATTTTGTAAAACTAAATATAAAGTTATGATGTGAACAGAAAGAAAGGAAGACGAGCCAGATAATCCTGATCTTTAGAATATAATACTAATACTAATCATAACTTTTAATCATAAATATGACTATACTCAAAACAACAAACTTTGATATCTTTGTCACACAATATCTAAGCTTCCAGTGAATAATTTACAAAAAAAAAAAAAAAAAGTTCACTGATGGTGACATTGAGATCACAATGTCACCATCAGTGAACTTTTTTTTTATTTGTAAATTATTCACTGGAAGCTTCTCTGGTGGCGTGTGCAGTGGTTGTTATTATTATTATTATTATTGTATGAAGCCAACATTACTGCAGCTCTGCACATCATTGTTGTCCTGTTAAAATATTTTTATACAAAGACTTAAAAACAATCTGAAAATAGTGCTGACTCTAGTAAATCACCTTTATTATGCATTATAACAATCTGTTCCTCAAGTCTCTAAATTACTGAAACAATTAAAAACATCTCCTAAAAAATAAAATTACAGAAAATTAAATAATCATTTAATATACATTTCAATAAATAAGTGCATCCCATGTTGACTCTGAGCTTTATTCTGTCTGTTGTCTGTAGAAGTGATGGGTCTAGACCAGATGATGGAAACTAAGATCAGCTCATGGTTTTAATGTCCAGGGAGGGGCGTGTTCACTCTGCATGGACTTAAAGAAGAAGAAATAAAAGAAGAGTTAGATAATGTCATGTTCATCAAAAGGAAAACTGAAAGTGATGGAGATAAATATGATCAGATGGACACAGACACACAAAGTTTAAACAAACACACAAATACTCCTGTCCTAAATTGTCTCACACATTAAAAGCATCTATTTACACTTATATTAATGTACACAAAGACTAGCTCCACAAAATCAGAACGACATTTATTGATCCAGAAATTAAACTGATCTTACCTTTATAGGCTCAGTTTCCTCCTTTGTTTTCAAATCCATTTGAACCTCCATTCATGGTGGTTTTTTATCATCAGAGAGAGTCTTTCATTTTTAATAAATCCACCGTTATTTGGTCTGTTTTAATCTTTCTTTCTCACTCACTTGGTTCTCTCTGTTCCTTGTATCGATTTCATCAAAACAAAGCATCTTTAATGTTTCCATTAGGTGTGAGTAAAATTACCGCAATGTACAGACACTGGCTGTAAAGAGCAACTTATTATCTTTCATAAACTGGTGGAATTTCTCCGATAGAACAAATATGAGCAGAGTTACGGTCATTTAAATTAACGTGATGCGTTCAGGGGCCCTGGGAAACCCAGTCCGTGAAAAGAGCACGTGTCTGGGTAAATCTTGGTTTATAGTTACCCTACGCAACAGAAAATATGAAATTAACAGAGTGTACTGTCAACAACAAACCCAGAGTCGCTTAATGGTGATGTCACGCCATACGTGTGTCATAAATTACCGTGATGACGTGTTTCTCTGTGGGAACCGAGTTGAGCTGGTGATCACGTCCGTTCTACCGTGTCAGAAAAGGGACAGGGAGGGGGGGATTCCTGCTGTGAGCTTGGAACGGCCCCAGTTGCCAGTGTGAGTACACCCTCAATGAAGTCACCTTTCATTTCAAGGATTTAAAGAGAAACTTACTGTAGATTATTGATTTGAGTCAAACTGAGCGATGACTGCTGCCCTTTATTGTGTTAGCTTACACTGGTAAAAAGAAAATGACAAAGATTCATAATGCAAGCATGGAAGAATTGAAACACATGAGCACGGTGACCCAATACCCAAGACTTTGTGTTCTGTGTTTATTGGGAGGGTCTGACTTGAAACAGTCTGATGATGATTTCATGGAAGGAACGTCTTAGTTTTCTGGCAGCAAACACAACAACACATGCGAACCGACACAGCTGCGAGGGTCTCGTTCTCTTTCACCCCTTAGAAACCACCATCCCACCCTCTTTCTCCATCCTCTCCATCCATTCCTAGAAGCATTACCTCACACAACATTATGCAGAGCTGAAGGTATCACCTGGGGAATGCAATTTGGTGCTTTTGAACCCTGTATCAAGTAGTGTAGTGTAGTGTAGTGTGGATGTTTAGTCAATCACAGAATATTGGGTGGAGAACAGTGTATTTAGACATTGTTTTTCTTTCGTTCTTGGAATTTTCTTCTCCAGCTTTCTGCGAAGCCACATCTGTCAAAGACCAGTGAAGAAGAGGATCTGATCTGTGACGCTCAAAGCTTACAAGAAGTCTGGGGGCGATTGCTCTTTTTTTTTTATTTTTTTACCAAAGAAGCTGTTGTAAGAAACCATAAAATACAGAGAGTTTCACTCAACTCCTCTGAATACTCCTGCTGGCCAACTAAACATTATGGAGGCCAATGCGCTTGAGACAGGTTGTGTATAAAGTAGCCCTCTGTCAAACAACTATAATTTACAAGACAGTGTGTCCTGGCCCACCCAAAGAGATGAGCATTATGGGAATGCCTTTTATTAACTTTCAGCCTTTAGTCCATGCTATTATTATTTGTTCAATTACAGCAAACAAAACATTTTTGCACTATTTACTTTACATCAGTTTTCATTTTGTTGACAAAAACTTTTTGTCATAGTTTTCATCAACTGCAATCTTTATGTAACAATAAGTAGACAATGACTAATAAAAACTCAATTTAAATATATTGATATTTTTGTCAACTACTAAAATCCAATCTTCAATTTTGTCACATGGGACAAGATCCAATCAGAACTGAAGTGATCATGTGGTCCTTAAAGCTGATATCTGGAGTTCCTGAGAAACATCTCAATGTCCCGCCCTAAACAGCTTCACTTCCTCCCACTGCCTCTCCCGATCTACCAGAAGCCACGCCTCTACTTTTCTGCATGCGCATCGCGGAACATAACAAGGTTGCATCAGGTCGCATTCGCTGGCTCGTTTCCATTTGTATAGGTGTCTATAGGACAAAGGAGGGACTTATATACTTTAATGTATATGAATGACCACCAGCAGTAGACCATAATAAAGGACTAGTTAGGTATTTTTTTGCATTCCCAAGAATCATACATAAACATAGATTTCTCAGAAACTCTGGATATCAGCTTTAACCGTGGCCACGTTTACATGGGAGGTTTAATTCAGAATAAAAGTTATATCCTTTTTAAACTGACCTTTTCTGAATGCAAATGTAATTCCGAATTAAACTTAAATCTGAATTAGGTGGCTGGTTAGGTTTATTCCAATTTTAATTCCGAATTAGATAATACCTCTATCTTGTTAACATTTAATTCCGCATTAAGTTAATTCCGGTCATTTTGCGCATGACGGCATAGTCCAAGATGACGGCCCGGTGTCATGTACTGAGTGCGCATCGTACTGAGATTGTATATGTGCATATATGCCCACTTCCGGAAAATGAATGAATTCATTTTTGTTTTCAAAGTGAACGAACACATGTTTTATTTGTTTAATGGATTATGTCAGGGTTAGGGTTAGGTTAGGGTCATAATCTCAGTACGGAGGTAAACTCAGACCGTAACATCCATCTAGAGCCGAGACTATTTAATTAACAAGAAATTTAGAAGGCATGGATATAATGAAAAGAGTGGATGGACGGAAGCAAAAACATGCAGACATGATCACATCATTTCTGTCTTTGTTTTAAAAGGTTCAACATGATGTCTTAAGTATCCTTCAATAATTAACACCAAACGAACCGATTTCCCACTTTTGTTACATTTAGTTAAAAATTTTACCGGAATCTTTGTGTTTTTCAACCCCTGCACTACTAAAAAACAGGAATCAGGAGTTTAGTGTAAAATGTCCAGACCAGCTGTATTCAGTCACAGTAATACTTAAAAGATGTGTTGCCGTCAACACCTTGGGGAATCATAGCGTGATTAAATATTCATCCATGTTAGCGATAATGAAACCCGAATTAATTTGCCAAATGCTCGTACGATGTGAAGCTAAGGACAGAGCAATATGTTAAGTAACAAACCAAATGTTTTAATGGGACAGCTATCATGAATTGATTACAAAATACTAACAGCCCAATCAAGCTGTTGTCATACTGGGAACCATAGAAGAAACTCACTATTTGAGATGTCCTTGTAATGCTTTCTTTATGACGGAGGCTTGTTGTCTTGTTGGGGTTATTAATGAGTGGGAGGCTCAGGTCTTTAATCTCTTGGGGATTTTGCTCCCCTCCTAAAATGGAGTTTGACGAACAAAGTTTTAGAATGATTCAACTTTGAAGATGATTAAGTGGATTCTTGGGATTCAGAGATCATGACTTGTTATCACAGCCCATTCAGTCTACAAGGCGTTATCTATGCAGGATGACTTTCTGGACAGCTGTTTGATGTGATACAGTGCCTCATGTTTTTCAGGGTATCTCACTGCTGGCCTGTTTCTGACGTCTTGATGACGTTCAATTCTTTTTTCTTTCCAGGGTTCTTTTTTTCTTATTGTGTTCTGGGATTGTGTGTGTCAGGCCCTATTGTAACATGACATGTGCTTGTGTTCAGGCTTCACTTGGGAAACACACACACACACACACACACACACACACACACACACACACACACACACACACACACACACACACACACACACACACACACACACACACACACACACACCTTTCTCATTTCCATAAACATATTTATAGGGTGCTTTCACATTTCTTCAATACATCGACAAACACGTGATTCCTATTATGTGAGAGGCTAAGTGCATTTAAGGACAGTGCAAAACTAAAAAAAATTACTCTTTTAAAAAAATTCAAAAGAAAAACCGTGCGTGTGTGTGTGTGTGTGTGTGTGTGTGTTGAGAATGTGTGTCCCCACAATATTGTACCGAGTGTTTTGTTTAAAGTTGCTTCAGACGATAATTATTTCCAGATGAACACATAAATGTAGATCAATAAATCGACAGTCATTTGTTCATAAATCCACAGTAAACATTTGTTTTATAGACATTGTCAGAAAAGTTTTGTGCATTGCATTGTGGGATGTGTAGTCTCATAGACGGATGCATAGAAGTCTTTTTACTTTATTCTTACTTGTTCTTTCTTGTGTTTCTTCAGTGATTCATCACTTGACATCATTTTTGTTCGAGTTTGTGCCCGGTATTCCTCGTGATATTACCTTAACCTATGAGACATTCACTTCCATATTAGCCCCAAAATGAACATCCAACAATTGTTTTGCCACAACTTTCAGTCCATGAAAACGCCATATTTGTGTTGGGTAATAATGCAGAAGAATGAACAAAAGGAAAAGTAAATCAATATTTTGCATTATCTTACTCTAACAGCTACTCCAGTTGCTATTTCAGCAAATATTGTACTGAAGATCTCAACGAAAATGTCATTGCAATCTGAAGCTCTGACAGTCTTAAAATATGTTTTATCTGCACTGCACACGTTCATAACTCTGAGGTTTGGAACATAACACTGCTACTTATATTACTCAGATTGCAGTTAGACTTGGCCGCGTTAGTAACTCATAAAACAATGACCAATTACTTGTTGATTTATAGTAGAAACAGAATTCATATTCCAAAGCTGCCTGACGTAATGATATAACTATTAGCTACGCAAGCTTAGCTAATAAGACCTCGTAGAATTATATGAAAACAAACAAACCAAAAAAAAACATGTTAACTGCAAGAGTGCTAACATTGCAAATATCAGTCAGGTTTAGCATTGAACAACCACTTATTTAGTTTAGGTAAAGTTTAACATATTCTTAAAGGGATCTCTTTCTTTCTTTAAAAAAAAAACAAAAAAAAAACTAGTGCAGTACTTGTCATAAGTATGTATTGCTATAGAAAAGTGGGAGGTTAAGTCGAGTGGTCCCTTGGTTCTCAGTTTTAGCCGTGCGGAGCCTTGACTGGAGTGCAGCATTGCTGGCCCGGCTGGCATCTGGTGCTTCAGCTGACTCAGCATCAAGTGCACGGCGTATTCCCTGACATGTTTTTGTTCTCTCTTTGTAGAATTGGCTTTCGACGTGTTAGCATTCACAGGTAGGTGAATATAAAATTTGACTGCAAAAGAAAAAAAACACAGGATTCAGTTTAATATTGGCAAATGAAAATTATTAGAATATAAGTTAGACATCAATGAATTGAGAGTTGATGAACTTGTCTGCTGTCATTGATGTCTAACTTCACCACTATTATCAATAACTATCTGAACTGGTAATTATCCGCAGAGATATTTGTGGATCACTCTGGAGGTAGTACTGATGACATCATCACTGTAGAGGTAGGACTGATGATATCATCACTGAGTCCATCTACTCAAGAGGTGGGGCATGGGGGTGAAGTGTCTAAACAAACCTTAAATGGCCTGCAAAGCAGTGCGTGTCATGCTTTGGCTGCTCAGCCTTTATTTTTACTGCACAAGCTTTTTTATTAATTTTTATTTATGGCTCAGTTCATTCTTAAAACTGTTTCTAATGTTGTGTTTTATTGTTATCCACAACCAGAATCCACAACTTTGCCTTCTGTGGTGTTCAATTGTGTTTTTAAAGTGCAATTCATTCATAAAAACAATAAGATGATTTGATTACCTTTTTTATTTATTTTTAAAAAACAAAACAAAACATCTTTTAAAAATCTGATTACACATTCTACATTAATGTATTTGGAATCATATTTTGTGTTATGTTGTGTGCTTGTCAAACACAATCCAGATTGTGTGGGGTTTGTAGATGCCCCACAACGTCTGCCCCATTGTTCTAAAAACAAACAGTTTTTTTTAATTATTTACAGAGTTCATTGATTGAATGAAACAAATTAGGGTGACACACCTCTCAGCTCCATACTTTGATAAAAATATCAAATGTTTAAAAGATTAATTCAATATGATAAATACACTTTATAAAGTTTGAATGATTGTTTAAAAATATATTTTGATGATAAAGGGATGTATTGAGTATGACAGTAATGCTGGCATTAAGCACAAATATACTGTATCAATCCATCTATCGTTCAATGATAAAGATGGCTATATATTTACATAAATGACTGCCGACTTTAGTACGTTTAAAGAGAACATTTCTACACCCAACCGTTACTGAGTAAATTATTAATTTTTTTTAAATTTAGAATAATCAACGAACATCATGAAATTCCAAGAAATTAAACAACCAGACAACAATCAAGTGCATCATATCATAGCCGACCAACCAGAATAAACGTAACGCACGGCGCCAAAACAGCATTGGATGGAGGTTATTTTCTCAGAACATCACCAGAAGAAGAACTAGCCTACTGCTGCTTATGTTGCCTGGAGACAAATGGCACTGTTTTAGAGTTCATAAATGTAGCTATACTATAAATTTTTTTTTACATTTTTAATTGAATTGAGTGTTATTTTATTGGCAGTGGCTATCCGTATGGTTGCCGTATCAATATACCGACATTCTATCCGTACGCAGTGCCCCTCATTGACCAGTTTAGGTCACGTGATAGGTCAGTCATTGGCTAGTTTAACCCTAAGGCTAAACGTAACCATAAACCTAACCCTAAAAATTGTTGCGATGTAGGGTTATAACCTAACCCTAACCCTAAGACGCTACATACAGTATGTGTACTTTGGTAAACGTATCAATAGTCCGTACGGCAACCGTACAAATAGACACTGTCTGAACTTTTTAAAAAAGAATTGGATATTTTGACAAACCTTTTATTGTGCAATATTTTGTCTCTTTTTTTAAAGCTTATACTGAAACCATGGCAAGATTTATTACCAAAATTAAACGTGTGTGTGTGAAAGTAACTAGTAACTTTTACATTAAGTATTATTTAATTGAGCTACTTTTTACTTGCATTTGAGTATTTTATGTATGACTTACTTATACTTAAGTACAGTTTCAACCAAGTAATAGTACCTCTACTTGAGTAAGATATTCAATTCAATTCAACTTTATTTGTATAGCGCAATTTACAACAAAGTCATCTCAATGTGCTTATCAAAATATAAAATTCATAATAAGAAAGAAAAAACCCAACAAGATCCACATGAACAAGCATTTAGTGAGAGTGGGAAGAAACAACTCCCTTTTAACAGGAAGAAATCTCTGTTAGAACCAGGTTCAGAGGTGGCAGCCATCTGCTTCGACTGGTTGTGGTTAGTGGACAGAAGGACAAACAGAACAGGATAGAGAGATAGAACATCAGAGTGTCCCAGACTAGTTGAGCCGTGAACCACAGATCAGGAACTGCCATCATCAGCTTCACGACACCTGAAATAGAGAAGACAGAGAAGGGCGAGGAGAAGGCACTGACTGCAGAAAAAATTATACAGTATTATCAAGTCAGCCTGCCTTGGCCTTGGGCCTCACTCCCAGTGGACAATAGTCAATACTTATTATAAAAGTGACAAATCTCTTTCCGTTTATTGGTAAGCTAACAGCGACTCCAAGGTCTGTAAATGCGACCATCCACAGACGAGCCCATATCCCCTCGAGCGTTTAGGTCATGTTTTGATTCAGTCCTATTTATGCAGACTGTAAATCATTACTCGCTACATCAGAATTTGAATCTCTTCCCGTTTATATGAAATCTAACAGCGAGTCCAAGGACTCTAAAATGCAACCGTTTACGGATGAGCCCATGTCCGCTCTAGCCGTTAAGTTAATGCTATTATACGGTATACACTTCAGCATATAAGCAGGTTTTGAGTTAAGCCATAAAGGTGGAGAGAGTAGCAGCCTCCCGTACTGAGACTGGAAGCTGGTTCCAAAGGCGAGGGGCCTGGTAGCTGAAAGCTCTTCCTCCAGTTCTACTTCTAGACACGTTGGGAACTTCCAGAAGGCGAGCAAACTGGGAGCGGAGTGATCTGCCCGGACGATAGAGCACTAACAAGTCTCTAAGATAGACAGGAGCTTGATCATGCATAGCTTTGTATGCTAACAAGAGGATTTTAAACTATATTCTAGATTTTACAGGAAGCCAATGAAGGTAAGCCAATACTGGAGAAATATGCACTCTCCTTTTTGTTCCAGTTAGTATTCTAGCTGCAGCATTCTGAATTAATTGGAGACTTTTTAGTAAGTTATTGGGACATCCTGAAAGTAGAGAGTTACAATAATCTAGTCTAGATGTAACAAATGCATGGAATAATTTTTCAGCATCACTCTGGGTCAAGATATTCCTGATTTTAGAGATATTACAGAGGTGGAAGAAGGCTGTGATTTGTTTAATATGAGAATTAAAGGATAAGTAAGTATCAAAAATAATGCCTACGTTTTTTACTGTGGTACTGGGTGACAGAGTAATGCCATCCAGAGACACTATTTGCTCTGATAATTTATCTCTGAGGTGTTTTGTTCCAAATAAAATCACTTTGGTTTTATCCTGGTTAAGAAGGAGAAAGTTACGGCTCATCCAGGATGTGATGTCTTTAAGACCAGCCTGAAGTTTTAATAACTGATGAGTTTCATCTGACTTCATTGAGAGATAAAGCTGTGTATCATCCGCATAGCAATGGAAATTTATATCATGTTCTCTGATAATGTTACTTAGTGGAAGCATATGTAATGTAAAGAGTATTGGTCCTAAAACTGAACCTTGTGAACTCCATGGTCAACTCTGGCGTGAGCTGAAGATAGATTATTAACATGAACAAACAGGGGGTTCTGTCTGATAGATAAGATTTAAACCAACCTAGCGCCGTTTCTTTAATCCCAAAAACACTTTCCAGTCTCTGAAGCAACAAAGCACTGAGATCTAAGAGCACCAGAACCGAAATCAAAACTCTGTCTAAGGCTAAAAGGAGATCATTGGTCACTTTTACTAAGGCAGTCTCTGTGCTGTGATGGACTCTAAAGTCAGACTGAAGGCTCTCATATAAATTGTTCCGAAGTAGTTGATCACATAGTTGACCTGCAATGACTTTTTCAAGAATATCAGTACTTATTAATTAAACCAGTACTCTTTACACCTCTGGTAGTAACTAGGTTTGTTGCCAACCTATTCAAATGTTACATATCAATGACTGACTTAATGATCTAATGTCAAAGCTCAGAGGATCTTGCTCTGATCTTTGCAGGAGCCAGGAGCCCTGAGGCAAAAACATTTAATTATTTGCTGTAAATCTTATGTCTTCCACTTCTTTCTCCAGGAACAGGATTATTTTACTCAAATCTTGGCTTTTTCTGATTGTGTCCAGCCATTGATTAGGGAGAGTGCACAGAAAGACTTTCGTTTTTGAGTGGAAAGGAAGCTAATGTTCCGTCCTGCTGGCAGGAGATAGTTGTTTGTCAAGGTCACATATGTGGATGTGTCACAAATGCTGTTGGACTTACAGCTGACAAGCATTTGTAGCTTCTCGAAATACCGACTTGCATGCGTGCCAGCGTGCACAAAACACACACAAAGGTTGACGAGAACACTCAGTCCTTCAGGAACCAGGAAGTCCCCACGTTTTTCGTGAAACATCTGGAGCACATCCCTTAATCCCAGGTTCCCCTGGCAACAGTAAATCAACAGCCAGTCCTTTGCCTGCTTTAAAACACAGTATGCTGCATGACATATTCACACAGGCCTCTATTTACAGTGATTTGGATTTGCTAAAGGATGTAGCCTTGATTTTCTCAACATTTGTTTTGCCTTTTACTTGCAGTAAAATAAGCTTATAAATGACTCTTTAGAAAAACAGTATGCATTTCCTTTCATTCATTCCTATGAGCAGTGCTAAACTCATCCAGACTGTTCTGACCTTGGCAGCATGAAAGCAATGACTGTGACCGTCCCCCATAAGTCTGACCCCTGCCATCGTCTCTTAACCTTTGTGTTAAATACGACTTTTGTTCATTTTTACTTTTCCTAGACTTCCTTAATGAGTCACATTAATAACTGCTTCTGTTTTGTTTAAAGCGTGCTTAATCATTTATTGAAATATGCAATATGTTTAAAGAAACTAACTGTGATCTGGACTTTTTTATAATTTTCTTATATTCTTTCTGAAAGCGAGCTCAGATGTTATGATCTACTGCTAAAACCAAGAATTATTGTGATGCATTGTTTGAAATCCAAAAACCTACCATAATTAAACTCACCATCATAATCTTCTGTTTGGCGACTCAGCTTGAACTCTCTTTGAGAAGCCCCCTATTACCCGGCAGGAATCTAACCAACATCTATTCTCTCAAAAAAGCGAAGAGTGAGACTGCGAGCGTTTTTGTTGAAATCAATATTTTTGTGTTCAACATATTCACCTCAGAATTTACTAATGGTTAAAAGGTTACTTTATATACCACCACAAAACTGATGCTCTCTTTTTCCATAAACTACTGGAAAGTACCGGTAGGTGTAACTTGTCTGGGAGCTTTGATTTATAAATTTCAGTTCTAGAAATCTACTATGTTGTGATAGCAACTATTGATACAAATTCATCCAATCCCTATTGACGTCCAATCACCACAACATTTTCACTAATTTGAGGAATGTGACTAAGCCAAGAGTGTATACCAGGGGTGTCAAACTCACAAATCAGGGGGAATTTACAGCCCAGTTTCATCTTAGGTGGGCCAAACCAGGAAAGTGCAGATTTCATTGAGGAAAAAAATGCAATCAGATCATTACTGTGCCCAAAGTCACTTTTCACTTTGAACAATGTATGTCATTGATTTCTTAGAACATCTTTAAGCATGATGCAATAATATTCGTGTCTAATATTTGACCCAAAAGATTGTTGAATTTGAATAATTTAAAATAAAGTTAATTGTCGGGATTTCTACATGACTATTTGTGAGAAATATTAAGTTTTGACGAAAAAAGATACTTACACCAAACAATTTGTGATAAAAATCCTTATATAATGAGAATATAAATAATGCAGGCTTCCATAGATGTCAGATAAAATCATTTCATTTGTGAATTTCGAGGAACAGAAATATTTGCAACTGAACCATCCAGTGCTAATGATATGTTTTCTTTGTAATTTTCATTACAAGAAGAAGAGTGGTCTGGGCATCTCTGCTGAGAATGCTGCCTGCGCGACCCGGCCCCGGATAAAAGCGGAAGAAAACGGATGGATGAAAATGGATGGATGTAATTTTCATTTTGAACAAAATCCTCCCGCTGCCGAATAGAAAGCTCTGGGCAGGATTTGACCTTGAGTTTGACTACCCTGGTGTATACCAACAGTCACTACGACTCTACGGACAGCTGTTGTGACAAACTCCGGTGGTACAACGTGGCTGAAGTCCGTCAGTAAACACAGACTCCAGCCGCTGTGAATCCCCAGAGCAACCGGAACCACCATTCAGTCTGGTCACAGACTTTGTCACAACAGCCACTACGACTCTTCCAAGCGGAATAGCGGTGAATTTGTCTCACAAACGGGAATTTTAAATTGTATCCTGGCTGCTCTAGAAGGACTTTTGAAGAAAATAACGTGACCTCGACTAATATATATTGTCTTTGGTGCTTACAGACACAATTTAAAGGCATTTCACTTTTTCATGTGCGTGTCCAGTGAAAGCAAACTGTAAGCAGAGGTATGGTCATAAATGGCAAAGACAACCACATGACAATGACAAAGAGGGAGACTGAACTAAAAACACAAACAATCAGGCCAAGACAAACAACTGATTATATGAAATTAAAGCAAAATATTCTCAAAACAGAAGCTTTGAGCTTATCACAGACTAATTATTTGATTTTTTTTAGAATAATAGCAATTATCTATCAATTCCTAAATCTATATCTCTATATCATTTAAAGGCCAATAAGTACAGTATATTGGCCCAGCTCTTCACAATTCATTCCCTTTTTAGCCCTCTTTGGAAAAAGTTTGGACACCCCTGGTGTAGGGCAAGCAACTGAAGCCACTACTTAAGATCTTTCACCTGCTAAAGGTGTAACATTAGCAGTGTAAATACAGTTCATGTTGGCTCAAGTGTTGCTGAAAGAAAGTATTTGTAAGAAAAATGTGACAAGTTTTTAAACTCTCCGGCTTTGAATAAAACAACCACAGCCGTGACGAGCAAATGATCTGCTTTTGTTGAGAATGCATCCAGTTTTCTTTTAGATGAGCACTTCTGTTTGAATGATTACGGAAACCAGCTGGAAGCTTAAGAGCAAGATGATAATATCTGATTTTTTAAAAAGAAATCAAAGCAAGCTCCTAGTGGTCCCCTGACACAACAATGGGGCTTTAGGAAGAGGTGAACAGATGTCTTTAGGCTAAACGTCTCTACTTATCAAGGGCATCTGGGCTTTTTTTGAGATAAAATATTGTTTTGGAAACTTCTGAAAGTGCCCTGTCAACACTTGTGTTACTGCAGTATCATGCATGAGTTTAAAAATCTGCAATATAGTTGTTGGGTAATGATCATTCCTCTCAACTTTAAAGATACATTTTGTATTCAGGTGCAAGACAATTGATAAATATTGACTCACAATTACATTTTCTATTGCAAAAATAATAATAATTATACTGGCTTACATTCACACCAGTCACTCACATCAGTCATACCGGTGGCGGTAAGCTACAGTGTAACCACAGCTGCCCAGGGGCATACTGCCAGAAGTGCGGCTGCCATTTCGCGTCTATGGCCCCTCTGACCACCACCAACATTCATGAACAATTCATACTCATTGAAACTAGGCAATGTGGGTAAAGTGCCTTGCCCAAGGACACAACGACAATCACTTTGATAGAGCGGGATTCAAACCTCCAACCCTTTGGTTATTGGAAGACCCACTCTACCACTGAGCCATGGTCGCAGAAAAGTAGTTTAACAGCTTGTAGGCAGTTTCTTTTGGAAAGTCTGTCTGCAACCAAACCTGTCTCTTCTCCTACTTAAAGGTGCTATTTTTCACCCATCTTTATTTTTGTTCTAACAACCCCAAAAACATAATATTTGAGGTTTATTTTCCCAAACTCGCCTGTTTTCCAGAGTTTTAGTCTCTGAAAAGTCACTTTCTGAGCAACTCTACACAAACAGGCTGATTTGAGGCCTACTTATGAATATTCATGAGTGGGCGTGTGTCTATAGACGGGACACTGACTTCCTCCTCCCCGCAGAGTGACGTAGAGCCAGAGAACGACCCGTCCTCCTCCCACCCACTACGTAGCTGAGCTCATGCTGCTTTATAAACACAAGACAGAGTGTGGGGGCGGGGCGTTCACCGGTACCGCAAAATTTGTGTAAACATGCACATTTCTCCACGAACAGAGCATTATAAACAATGATATTTTCATCACGTGTTTATGACCCAAGGCGCACCTTGATTGTACATGCCACACGCACACAGAGCCGTTTAGAGAGAGAGTTGCAATAACGGAAGTTCGAAATAGACTCAAATAGTTCCCGGGAAGCGCTGGGCAATGCCAGCGGCTCTGCTCAAAACAAACAGCAAAACATGCACATTTCTCAGCGAACACGGCATTATAAATGCTGACATTATCACTAAGTGTTTATAACCTAATGGGCACTTTGGATGTACATGCCATGTTTGTATGTAATTCATCTTCCCACTGGGTTTTTTCAGTTTTTCCTTGCAAAACGAGGGTCTAAGGATAGGGGATAAGATTTATTATCCCTTTGCTTAAGTCCAGCGAACATTGGTGCAAACTTTATTCATCAATTTATCATGTACACGCTATTTTACATTGCACCTGCAAATATACCCGTTTATAACACAACAGAGTACAGAGTATGTACACCTCTTTGTACATCCAACATTCAAACACACACTCATTTGCCCATAATTGACAACTCTACTTAAACTCACACTATATGAATACATACTTCCGAAGGGCATTGTACTAGTGAAATATTTTACGAGTGTGTAAAATGATTTATGAAAAAAAAAAACAGGAAAATACAGGAACTTTTATTAAAATGTAGTTTGTCAACAGTCCCGCTGGTCTGTCGGCGCTTGTTTCATTTTGAATCTGAGTCCTTTTAAATTTACTGGGTTTTTTAAAGACCACTGTTTCCAGGGTTAAGGAGGCTCTTCCTGACTAGCATAAAGCAAAGCAGATTGTGTCCCCTCTCACTCTGACTATCTGTTGTCAAGATGTGCGGGTAATGTGCTCCGCCCAGCTGTTCATCTCAGGGCATCCCTAAGACTCCACATTTTTTGTTGTTTTGACAAAGACTTCACTATTTATCCCAAAGAGGTCTTTGGTGTTTGAAAACATTAAAACACCCAACTATTATTACTATTCATTGCAATGACACTACTGCATCATTGAAGGGGGAAGATTTGTTAAAGTCTTAAAGTTAAAACTAGGGTAGGCGATTTTCTCCAGACACGCTTTTTACGTTTTGGGTTGAAATTTTCTTAATGTCCTGATAGGAATTAAGATCTGTCAACTGTAGCAGCTGTAAACCTATAATAACTTCGACAAATGGAAAAAAACTGACCTTTTTTTTAACCAATCACGTCTCCCTATCTCCTTGCTCGTTCGCGTGCATGAGCCCACACTCAAAGACTTAAGAGTTTTTAAGTCACATTTTATAACATATATAATGAGAAAGTTTAGTGTTTACTTACTGCTGAATAAGACATGAGAAGACAAAGTTCCTACACAATACAAACAATGGGCTTAGATGCGGAGCAGCAGCC
This sequence comes from Gouania willdenowi, assembly GCF_900634775.1. Classification (NCBI taxonomy): domain Eukaryota; kingdom Metazoa; phylum Chordata; class Actinopteri; order Blenniiformes; family Gobiesocidae; genus Gouania; species Gouania willdenowi. The sequence continues at coordinate 28,949,531 of NC_041059.1, forward strand.
CTGCTTGTGCACGTGAGTGAAGGACGGAGCACAGAGGGGAGGGGGAAGGAGGATGAAGGCGGAGCTAACCAGAAAGCTACATTAAAAATCATGCTAGCTTTCAAAAATCCCCTACCCTATCTTTAAAGTAGGGGAACAAAAGTCCAGAAAAGTAATTTATTATTTTCTTCAGATTGAAATTGTCCTATACATTTGTCTTACCATACTCGATGATAGAAGACAAGAGAGTATACTTAGAACAGTCAGATTCTTTATGTTTTACCATTTATACGCTTGCTAATAATTCACCATTTTATAAATCCTCCTCCACCAACTTTATCCTGAGCCCAATGCAGTTTGTTCTCCCGATAAAGTCTGCCAAATGAAGAATCTATCCATGGAGTTTATACACCAAAGTATCATTCGTCATTCAAACTCTAATGCAATTAGGATTGAGTCAGCGTTATGCTCAACGTTGGTAATAAACATCAAGCAAAAATAGGCCTAAAATCTGACCGCAAACTAGCAAATAACATCCGCGTCTGGTTTGGTTCTCGCTCTGCACCACGTGCTGTCAAAATACGGACCTAAGTCTTTGAAAAGAAAATAGCTTGTTGTTATCCTGGACATAAAATGTTCCCATTTCCATGAACCCAGACTATAACTTATACACAACCAAAACCAAAAGTCACCACTTTAAAAATCAATGATTTAGAGCGTGGGGCTTCCGATACTTGGGCAAGACATCAACGTTAGACCGTGAAACAGATGTGTACCCACAGCAAGAGGCAAGGGGACTACACAGTGCACACAGACTCGCACACACACACACACACACACACACACACACACACACACACACACACACACACACACACACACTGCTAACACTAACGTCCTCCCTCCAGCTGTGGCTCTCCCCAAAAGGAAGGAATTATCATGAGAATGTGAATTAACAGCTGGCCATTACTGTCTTTTTCTGTCCTTCACACAGTGGCCACGGTTACATGATGTTTTTTCATTTGGAATTAGTTATTCCAAATTAAATCATTCGGAATTAAAGAGTTCTGCTTTGTGTTTACCTATTAATGGTAATTCTGATTTGAGGCTTACATGAAAAACATGTTTATTGGACTTTAGTTAATTCTGCTTTAGGTCTGGTGGTTGGGAAGGCTCGGATTGGACAGGGGGAGAACGTGACGTATCACGTCGATCAGGAAAAACACCACAACAAACTTTTTATTTGTCAGCTGTAACACAGAAGACCACACATGAAAACTGTTTTCACCTTTATTATGATTGTAGTTTTGAAGCAACAGCTCGACAATAACACACTTTGGTCCCCGGAGTGGAAGAGAGATACAGTAGTACTTAATCACCAGTAAATAAAGCCCAGTAAAACTCCGGAAAACAATAACCAGGAATAAATAGTTGCTCCCTGGTAAAGATAGTAGCTCTAACAAGTGGTTCAATGATAAATTTGGTGATATTACAGCCTGCGAAGGCAGTACGGAGACACATTTACTCCGTCTTCGGTTCTTCGTATCACTCGTCCGATGAAGCCGTTCCGTTTGCTGATGTCCGTGTGTGTAATACGTCCGTGTGAATGTCCGCATATTTATGCCTCCGTCCATCCACTATTTTCACTATAGTCTTTTAAGGCTCTTATTAAATAAATAATCTCAGCTCTAGTCCGAGCTGCCGTCTTGGATTATGTCATCGCAGCAAGTTGCGCAAGCGCAGAACGACCAGAATTAACTAAAGTGGAATTAAGTGTTTACAACGATAGAATAACTATTTAATTTGGAATTAAAAATCAGAATAAACCAGTCACGTAATTTGGATTTAAGTTTAATTAGGAATTAAATTAGCAATAGGAATTAAGTGTTTACAAGGTCAGTTTAAAGAATAATTAACTTTTATTCTGTTTTAAAGAGGAATTATAGCTCCCATGTAAACGTGGCCACTGACTCACTGACTTTATGCATAAAGAAATGTGGAACTAAATTTACAAATCCTTATATTATAAACTAGGGATGTAACGATTAATCGTAAGGCAGTTAAAAATCGATTCATAGGGGTCACGGTTGATATCGATTTTTTGAAAATTGAATCGCAGTACTTTTTTTAACCAGCAGAGGGCTATCCACAAGTGTAAGCGGCGGGCGGAGTCTGCTAATACTTTCTTTCTGGCTGCCTTCTACTCTTAAATATGTTAATAAATGATTCATTACCCCTTTAGCACCGAAAGAATATCTGTAATATTACTTGAATATCTGTAAAAGTCACGTTTTTCGATTAGCTCTGTCTGCTAGCATAGCTTCTCTTCTTCACTGCAAGATATCTGCATGCCAACCAACCACTGTGTTACCAGCGCCCTCTGCTGGTCCAAACAAATATGGCGTAAATCAGTGTAATCACGGTTTTTTTTTTTCTAAGTCCAATTGTTAAGGCACAAAATACATTTTCAGTTGCACTTTTAAAAGAAAAAGAACTATTATGCAGTTTTGCATTGTTTATTATAGAACCAGAATTTAAATTAATAGGCTTCATTTTCATTTCTATTATTCCTTTATTTATTTCATTCAAGATTTATTTTTAGTTAAATTACATTGTTTTGAATAGTTCATCAAGGGATTCTTTTGACAATGAAATATAAAAGGAAAATAATACAGTATTTTCTAGTTTTTTTTACCAAAAAAAAAAATTGTCTACAGTCCCATTTTGTAAAATAAATCGTGAGAGAATCGTATCGTGAACCCAGTATCGTGAATCGAATCGTATCGGGAGTTGAGTGAATCGTTACATCCCTATTATAAACCCATTTGATCCCCTCTTTAGCAGAAACCATTAGTATCTGATGAGACTGGAATTTAGCTCCAACAGTAAAGAAAGGTTCTCTTTTTGAACTTTTCTCCACTTTTGTGATTAGATTTGTAACTACCTAATCACGATAATTGATGAAGTGGAGACATTTAATTTGACAATATGACACGTGTTACGCTACAGGATTGTGCTCAAGAATTAGGACTTTTCAGACTCTGGGTGGCCTGCTTTCTAGCCTTTGGGCAACGCATGTCTGGACTTTACCAAAGTCACTCCTTCTATCAGGCTCAGTTAAGGGATTCCAGACACCAAAGACAGACCATCATGCAATATTATTTATTTCAGTATTTTGATCACAGTGTACTCAAACTGTTGGTATATTAACAAAGTGAAATAGAAGGAAACAAAGACTATTTTCAGAAGGACTTTAATTCCCTCTGAGGCATGGGAACACATGGGAGTTTTTAAAACAATTAGCCATGCTGAATGAGGCTCATTATGCAGTTATGGGGTTCTGAGGAAAGGGAAAAGAAGAGAAAGGGACAACAGAGAGACTGAGAAGAGGAGGTGGGATCTGACAACTGTGGGAGTTGGAGGTGAAAGACGTGAATGAGAAGAGCTACAAAGAGGAAAAGCATGAGTGGTAAAGATTGCTGTTAATGGGGTAGGAAGTAGAGAATACTTAAGTTGATAGAATTAACTTGCTCTCATTCTCCAAAAACGGCCAGAAATCCCATGAGTTAGAGTGCATGGGATACGTCAAATAAAGAAAGAAATACCGACCTGACATAGGGATTACCGAAAACCCAAAAGCCCAGCACCAATTATTATGCACTAATCTCCAATTCATGTTTGGATAATGTATATGTAGCTCTAGATATATTTGTTAGCAGGAGAAGTGAAACAGATGGGAGCCTGCAGAACTGAAAGCATTAAACAAAGGTTTACCACTGAAAAAAGTCAAAAGTAATCTATGAGGGGATCAACGACTCATGAGCATCCGCCACCATCATGAAAACAAAAGTAGAAATGATGCATGTGGCTTGATGTTGAGTCGGGATTCTACAGCAATCTTCTTACAAAGACTTCTAAAGTAAAGAAAGTTCAAAATAAATACCCTAGACCCTCAAGGTCTGCGGTCAGGTTCCCCTCCAATTTTACAGCCTTCTGTTTAATTAAACCTTAGTGAGACAAACAAAGTGACTTTAAATGACTTTTGCATCTTTTTCTCTGGTTAGCCTTTAATTTATCTTAGCTTAGAGGTTAGAGTTGTTTCTTGTGTGTTAAACCTACCATTATATGACCCCCTCCCCCCCTCTTGTTTTCTGTCATCTTGGGGTTTTTGGATATATGTTTACACTGCTTGTCCCAATACCTTATATTAACGCAAATAAGTGAAAGCACCAAAAAATGTCTGTCTCTTTCTTCACCCAGTCATATTAAATGACGATCTTCTCTTGAACTTACAATGCCTCTAATTAGATTTGCATTAACTGATACACGTGTTGCAAGGTTACTCCTTTGACAATACACGTCAATGTTCTCAGAAAGCTGTGACCCCCTTGGTTCATTCTCAGGGGTGGACCTGGGAACATTTTGCATGTGGAGTTTGCATGTTCACCCCTGCTTGTATGGGTCTCCTCTGTAATCTGGTTTTCCCACAACAATCAAAAAGCTACATGTTAGGGGCTTGGAGCCTCATTCATGAAACCTTGCGGTCACAGTTGTGGGATTACTAAAAGAAGAAAAACAAGTTAGCGGCATGTCGTCACTGCTGTTAATAATGCCACAGAGTGAAATATGGCAAGAGGTGAACAGAAAGTGGTCTGATCTGAAGGTGGAGGCCAATAGGAGACTAGCATGCCACCATCAAAGCGCCATCATCAGCTACAGGTGGGGGTACACTAAGTCCACACTTATGTGTGGTGCTGAACTGGTTTGAGTCCTATTTAAAAAACAGGGACTGCTTTGTGTTTATTGGCGATTACATATCTGAGCCAACAAAAATGTAATATGGAGTTCCCCAGGGCTCTATTTTGGGCCCCCTATTCTTCAACATGTACATGCTTCCATTGATTCAGATGCAAAAAAAACAATGAAATAAACTCATAATCATGCAGGTGACACACACGTTTACACATCTATATCTCCAGGAGACCATAGACCACTACAAGCCCTGATAAATTGCATTGATCAAATTAATAATTGGATGTGTTTAAATTTTCTTCAGTTAAACAAAGAGAAAACCAAACATTGTAGTCTTTGGAGCCAAAGAAGAAAGACTGAAAGTTAGCACCCAGCTTAAAAAATTAATGCATCAAACCACAAACTTTACTAGAAGTCTCAGTGTCATCATGGACTCAGACCTAAACTTCAACAGCCACATAAAGACAGTTACAAAATCAGCTTATTATCACCTAAATAACATTTCTAGGATCAAAGGACTCATGTCATAGCAGGACCTAGAAAAACGTATTCATTCATTCATCTTTACTGGACTACGTTAACGTTGTCCTCATAGGTCTCCCTAAAAAAATAATGAAAAAGCTACAGTTAATTCAGAACGCTGCTGCCCGTGTCCTCACAAACACAAAGAAAGTGGGTCACATAAATCCTTACATTGGCTTCCAATCAATCAGATATGTAACTATAAAATACTGCTATTGGCTTATAAAGCACTAAATGGTACGGGACCAAAATTTATCTCGAACTGCTCCCCAGGCACCGCAAAATGGCTGCCCACTGCTCCTCAAGGATGGGTTAAATGCAGAGGACAAATTCCATTAATGTACTAACATTACATGGCCAATTAAAGGCGAAAGCCCCGATTTAATCTTTAATCTTTAATCTATTTAATCTGATATTATCCTGTTATATTGATTGATATTGTCTTACATGTTTTGATTTTTCCTCATTTTTAAATGTAATTTCACGGTGTGCTAGCGCTGCTGGGATGTTTGTCTTGTGTAAAGCACTTTGAATTGTTTTGTACATGAAAGGTGCTATATTAATAAACTTGACTTGATTTGAATTGACTTGAAAATGTCGGAGAGGGAAGCACACACAGATTTGCAGAGACCTCAGATGAGACCGGTCAAGCACAGCTTCATTTCATTAATGAACTTGTAAATGCAGGCCACATTATAGTGTACCACGTCTGCGCTCGTTGGGTTGGTTAAAGGGGTGAGGGGCCAGTGCCTTAGAGGGTAGACACCGTCGCCATAAGTGAAATTAAACCTTACAAGTTGTACAATAGTGTTAATCATAATCATAAACAGTGTGTGCCTGCAGTCTGTTCCCCACAGTGCTGTGCGTCAAGTTGGATGAGTCATGCGTTGAGCCAGACCACCGCCGCGCAATAACTTTGTCAGAGCAATGTTTGAGGCAAAAATGACTTGTAGGTTGATTGTATGCACATTTTTACATTTAAAGTACACAAATTCACTTTAACTCAGAGCCTTAATGTGAACATAGAGTATACAGTAAGCCAAATAGCTCACTTAAATAACAGATATACAACACTGCAGGCTTAAGTGTTTATGATTAAGTGGTTCATACTGTATATCTTGTAAATCTGATATGTAAATGTATGAGATGAATCAGGCTCTATTCATACCCCACCAGTTTCACCCATCCCCTGCCAGTTTCCCATGTCTCCAAAATGTTAGTGCACAAAGATCAAAGTTTATTTCCGTAAATCACAACAATTGCATGGGAAAGACACATGTGCATCTTTCAAGCTCCATTTTGTGTGCAATGTTTATAAATGAGGCCCCTGGTCTTGGTTGTCAAATGTGGTGGTGTGTGCAGTAATAGCAGCTCTGGTCAACCCAATACCTTTATCTTTAAAATGATGAACATTGATGGTGGTGGAATGAGTTGTCGTACATACGTCTCATAGTATCCTCAGTAATTCAGGAGTCCAATCTATGAGGCACACACACGTTGACAGTCAGTAACAGGGTGGAGGTGATAGGGGACAGAAAATGGTGATTTGGTTCTTGGGCCAAGCAGCAGCTGGTTTGTGTCATTGGTTTTTTACGACAACTTTGCGTCACAGCAGCCACTGAGTTTGGCTTTCAACCTTCCTTTCCCAGGAAACAGGGTTGATATCCCAGAGTTTACAATGCAGATCCTATAACGGGGCATTGTATTAGAAAAAAAGTTGTATTATAATAAATCCTCAACAACGGATAACATTTGGCATTACGCAACTAACGGGTGAAAAACCACTAGAGATTTATCATTTCCAAGAAATAACAAGAAGCTTAGAATCTTATTTAAAACAAACAATTTAGAGCTTTTTTATTTCTCTACTTTTGTTGAACTCCAAGTGCAACAACCTATTTCATTATTTCTTATTACAGTTTTCTTATGAAGGAGGGGAGCATGAGGAATATATTTATGTGTTCTTAAAAAGAAATATCACAAGAACACAAAAGTGATTCTTTTAAATTGTATTTGTTAAACATGTCATATTTGATATGAAGCATTTTGCACCTTGACGTGATGTGTGTTTTGATCTTGATAGAGCAAAAAAAAATAAATACTGCAATCATCTTGCTTCGCTTATTATAATGTTTCTCAAGCATAATAAGCTGGAAAATGTGCAAAAAAGCTTTAAAGACCAAAGAGACCGTTTGTGCTTGGTAAATGCAAAAATTTTGAAGTTCCAATTCTCTGAAGCAGGATTAAATTTTTCCATTCGTATGGTCCAACTCATTCAGAGTATTAGACACAGTATCAGCACAAGGGAATCACGTTTACAAAACTCTGTTTCCTTGAAGTGATGCCGGACTGTGTTTCTGTTTATCCTACAATTATGAGGAAGTATAGTTTTGTTCAGTTTGAGCGTTAAAGTTACCCGAGGGTGGTGGCAGTGTGGCTTCATAAGCCTGAGAAAAGAGTGAGCAGCTGAGTGGAAACAGAAGGGCATGACTTAGCCAGCTGCTGGAGACAGTTTGCCAGTAGGGAGCCATTAGCAGGCTAGCAGCAGCAGCGCTAAGCAGTGCTGTAATGTATTTGGCAGAGTCAGAACGGTGATTGCGCTGACTCTGAACGCACCGGGAGTAAAGTCTGGCTGTTTCTACAGCGCTGCTGCTGCTGCTGCTATTCTCCTCCATGTCTCTGCAAGAAACCACATTACAAAAACGAGCCAGATCGCAAAACAAACAGCACATAATTTCACCTGCTAATTATTGGGTAAATCCCTCGAAAGACTAAGTCATTTTACAAACTCAAGGGCACGCGTTATAATTTAGTAACAGAGCAAAGCAAATACATGTAGATCCAATCTTAGGTTAATCAAATATACAACTTTGAATTTGATATTTTGTAATTTTTGCAATAGAGCTAAACTGTCTTTGCTTTTTTTTTCCTGGAGGTACTACAAACATGGCAAATCAATAGCTGGGTTTTCATTACAGATTTTCACAAAATAAAAGCGATATTTCAAAATGTCGACAAAGTAGAATTGTGCTTTGAAGGTGTTTCCATTGAAGTTTGTTTTGGCCTGGAGCCTCTTAACTCCCTTGAAATCTCATCCAGCGAGACTTTGCTGCAGAAAGACGGACACTCAGAACCTCCTTATAACATTCTGTAATGCAATGCGGCAGTAATTTTTAAGTATAATGCTAAGAAATGTCCCGTTCTCCTCTTCTGTTTATATGTACTGCGCCATGTTTTCTCAGAGAAAATTGGTCATGTCACCAGGTACGTCATGTTCTGTGACGTGTATTTGCGGAAAAAGTATTTCCATTGAGCTTTTGCGACACATTTCAATATCGAAGCATCTGAAATTCCTCCTCATGAAAGCGTGAAAACATTTTGGCGTTATTTGAGATTTTTTTTTAATTTCAGGTGTTTCCATTACCAATTATTATTGTGCTATTTAGATTTTAGATTTCCAAGGGTAATGGAAACATTGCTAGTGACAACTTGACAAAAGCAGTTTTTTTTTAATTTGTATTCTATCTCTTTAAAACACAAGAAGTTGCACAAATGATACAAAGTGTAAATAACGTGGACTAGATCATTAGCAACCTTGGTCATTGTATTTTTTTTTTTTTTTTTTTTTTACCTTTGCAGCAAATAGACTTGTAAAGGTTTTTGTGAAAACAAAAGTAAAACAATGAGCAAATCAAATGTTTGTAATATCAATGGAAAAACATGTTTAAACAGTAACAATGCCAACTGTATCTTGTAATGTGTTCCATTGTTGGTGCCATTGAAGAACAAAACCAGGCATTCTTCCAGGAGAACAAAGGATAAAGAAACAAAAGTCATTACTTTTTTAGTACAACCATTTCATCATGTTGTATAGTAGAGATTCTTTGAAGGCTGAATATTTGGCTCCTTCTTGACAGGAATCCTATTTTCATGCTATATAGAATCATCTCTAAATGGACTGAGTAGACTTGAAGAGGAGGTCTCTCACTTAGTTTTCCAGTAAGACAAGCTACAAGCTACTTTCTATCAGACATTCTGTAGCAATAAATCATAGCCTTTTTTATTGGGATATGTTTATAAATTATTCAAAATATCAAGCTGTAAATAAACATTGGCTCACAACCCCTGTTGTTATATAAACTATGTTGGGATTCCTGGATAGGAAACTTTCCTTGGATTGTTCTGTGTAGAGTTTGCATGTGCTCCCTATGCATGCTATAGTTCTTTCCAGCTACTCCAGATGGATTAAATGTATTTGCTGGAATTTCCTATAAGTGAGTAAGTGCGTCACAACTCATGTTTAAACAGAGTTTGCTTAAGCTTTGCCAAACTTTATGTGACACCATTGGCCGGCACACTTCCATTAGCAAATAGCACTAGCAAACTTTAACTGACAAAAAAAACATTTCTAATCTTTTTAAAGCAGAACTAAGTAATTTGCGCTTAGTGCTCCCCCTAAAGGTCCCTTTTGGGTAAAAACTCCGCACCCCTCGTCGCCTGCTCCACCCCATGGATGGATGAATGGATGGATGGATGGATGGATGGATGGATGGATGAATAGATAGATAGATAGATAGATAGATAGATAGATAGATAGATAGATAGATAGATAGATGGATATTTGTGTGTGTGCTGCCTGATGGAGCGCTGGGTTGCGAGTGTGTGTACGTGCCTGTTGCGCAATCACACACACTACAACAACAGTGTGTGTGCTGCTGCTGAGCTGTCACAGCATGGAGTTGCTCCGTTCCTCGGACAAAGGTCTTCTCTTCCTTTTTTTTGCTGGCTCCGCAACTATATAAGTTTGAATATAAGAATGAATGAATGAATTTGTAGACAACCTTGTACAATCTAGCATTTGTTTGTATTGGGCTGCCGTAAAGCAGTACGTCTGCCACCGGGTCGGAGGCAGGAAAGTTGCAAGTGCTGTTTTCTTGTCAGAGACAGCAGGGGGAGATGAGAAGACCCCCCAGTCACCCCATAAACACTTGTATTACCCTCACAGCGACTACAAGAAGGATTTATTAAGGTGAAAAAGTTACTTAGTCCCGCTTTAAGAGTAATATAAATTTCTTCAGAATCATTAAACACGGGATGTCATGTGATGGTAATAACATGATGTTTACCATTTGAGAGTGGCGTGGGAACTGTGTCTCAAATATGGGAAGGATGTAAAATTTGGGACACGACTACATCTGTAGTGTTCTTATGAATCAGTGGGTATTTCTGCCTTTTTAACACTAGACAACCTTATCAAAGGTGGCCAGCTACAGGGTGATCAAGCCTGAGCTTGCGTCCCATAACTGCCCCCCACTCTCTCCTATCTGCAGCCATGATCTTCTTTCTGAGTTCTCTTTAGCTCTTTGAGTAATGCATATTCAATGTATTCCTTTTATTAACATACATATTTTTGCTCTCAGGTTTCCAGGGTCTGCTTTTGCCAATCTCCAGCTCATTTTAGGTGTTAGCTAGAATACACTCTGGACAAGACGCTAGTCTGTTGCAAGGACACACAAAGGTAGGCTAACACATTTACACAGTCATTCCCTATGAAGATAGATATGGTGGAAAATGGGACAGCTTGTCAATGTGATGTGAGCTTGTGTATAAAAACAATCCATTAATTACATGTCACAAATGATGGGAAAAAATGTGAACCTGTAGAGTTAAAATTTAAACCCAAATAATAGAAAAATATTCACAAATGTGTAGACTGATATTTTACACAAATAAAATGTCAGCTGCAAACTTGTAATCCAAACATTTACTCACATGTATATTACTCGTGTCAAATATTGTTTACAACCACTACTCTGCGGTTACAACTTTTTGATTCTGCCGCAACCGATGCATGAACTACTTTTCTCGCTGCTTGAGTTGTGCAACACATTTTGCGAGACGTCTGCTACAAAACAGATTTGAACCAATACAAATGTGAGTTTCTACATGGAAGGATTTTTTTTCTTAGATGATTGTCACCAATGGTTTAACTTTGTATCTTCATATTCAGCTCAAATGCAAGACTAATGCAGAGCCTTTATCAAAACACCAAAAGTGTTTTGTAGTTTGTCATGATTGTGCTCTTTGGTTTTTAGTTGTGTTTTTTTTGCACACCAAATTCAATTTTTAATGTTCTATAAAATCACAAAACCTCTTGAATTTATTTTGAAAAATCCTTCCATTGATGAAAAGTAACTGTGTGCTTTCTCTATATGATAAATACATTTAAAGAGTGAAATAAATCAAAACCAGACAGAAAAATAGAACAAAAATTCTCTTTATTTGGGAAAACATAAACGTGCTTAATGATAACACTGCCTATGACTGGTTTGATAACAACCTTATGGTTTATTGTACTGTTAAATGGAACAAGATTTCACTCTTGGTTTGTCTTCTTGGTGTGGAGTGCCTTTGTGAGTAAAAAATAGTAACAAACAGTAGATAAATTCTTTTCTGTGCATACATTTTTAAGATTTTTTTTGGGATGAAACATTTTAGTCTGCTTTGCTTTTTAATATGTTGTAGCAACAATTGAACATGGAAGTGAACTGCTCGAGAAAAACAGAAATGTATTACTGTTCACATGTGGTTTCCTATTAAATATCTTCTAAATGTTGCTTTTTTCATGAAACCTCATGGAGTTTTACATGTATACAAAAGAGCATCTTACTCAATAGAGAAACCTACAAACCACAAAATGGCCTTCAATAAATATGCTGGTTTTCTAAGTACAAAGTACAAAAACACAGGTTCATCACTTCTCTAGAAATCAATAATTTAACTCTACAACTACAAGTTGCATTTTATTGTTGTTATTGCAGACAAATCCCCAGCTCATAATTTCACATTGTTTGGTCAAAAACACAAGTCATTGTCAGAACAGTTGAAAGCACAACACATCTTTTTTTTTTCTTCATATAAAGACTTGAAGTAAATGAAAATAAAGCATCTTTGGTAGCAAAGCAAAAAAATAGAATAGCAATGTCTATATAAAAAATGCATTGAAATACATAGTTAAAAATAATGGTAAACAGCTACAGCAAAAGGCCTAAAAGGCAGAAAAATCCAGCTTTGACTTAATACAAAATAGTGTGAAAATAATACCATAATTTCATATTTAAAGTTGCAATAAAAGATCATAAATTACTCATCAGAATAAACCAGGCTTTGGATGACATCCTGGCATCTTGATGCAATGCAAAGAGAACCACTGAGGTATTTCATATCGATCTTGCCAAGCATTTCGCTGGACAACAAAAGACACATAAAAGTGCGTACGAAAAAAACCATCATGCCTGCTCTTGTTTTTATATTTTTTTGCAAACACTCATCTTGTTCCAAAATACTGTTCCCTTCTGTCATGTGCCCTTATTCACATTCCTAATTAACAGGTAGTACTTTAGCGGGACTGTGGGTTTACGCTAACCGTTTCTTCTGCATGCTGATCAATGCAGTGTGAGACGTATCCACACTATCCTCATACAGTACTGTGTGTAAGATATAGAAGAGAGCGAGGACATTCAAAAAGGCAGAAATCAAGTCTTTGGACGAGAACTCACGCACTATGTCTATCAACCAGCTCGGTTAGAAAAAACACAATAATACAGTAACAGCAGCAATGATACCCCTTTCTCTCTCATGTGGTCACAGTTGACCTTCTCCCCTGATCTGGTGGAAATCTACCAATCAGAGATCACTTTGAGATTCTTCACTTTGTAAACATTGATAAGAAGAAAAAAAACACACACACACACACACATCTGCAGTCATAAACATACCGTTATACAAAGTGGTGATTAAATAATTGGTTTCTTTTCACAAACAACAAACATGCAATTTGAATGATCACATCAAAAAAACCAATAAAATGACATTTTCTCGTACTAATCTAAAATGTAATGTTTACCATCAGGTATCAAGAAACTTCCCAGATAATATGAAAGCAATAAAATAAATGTGAGCAGCTTCTCATTTTAAATCTCCCTCTGATCTTCTTCGTGTGTAATAAATTGGTAATAGAATCCCTACCTGATATTGAAAATACAGAATAAAATGAAATTGAGTGTGACTACCTGGTAGTGAAAAAGAACATATCCATTGTCTTTTTGCGGTTTGTCCTAAAGGATACAAATGACATTTATAATGACGTTTTTTTTCTTAACAAATGCTGTGCAGTCACTTGACAGTGGAAATAAGTTAGCAGTCATTTGGCTTCCTTTGGTAGCACAACACAAGTATTACATATTTTGGCCTATGAGACACAGTGAGGGTGACATTCAACATTTTCAAGGTCAAATGTACAAATGAAACCTCTGTACTGACCCCTAGAGAATGAAACTAGGTGAATAGATGCCTTTCTTAACTGAACCCTAATGAGCAAGTTTAAGGTTCCTAAAGCTAATATTATACTGTCAATGGTGAAGTAAGAGAATGCTAACAATTCAGAGCTCTGACACTTACCCTCTTATCTGTGTTTTTGTAATGCTGCCATCCTGAGTTTTTTTTTATTTAGTTCACTTCAAGTGTTTAAGAACAACACTGGTTCTTACTCCATTCTGGTAGAATGCAGTTTTGTCTCCGGAGCTGCTCTGATTCAAATAACCATTTGTGTTACAACACAAAGTGATAACAAAGAGCATTCAGTGGTAAATGATGACTGCGGATTGCATGTCATACGTCCAGCACCATATCATAGTGTGTTTCCTTCTTCCTCTTTCCACATTTGTTAATGAGCACTGTATACAACGTCAACAGTATAACCCAGTAACTGGCATAAACAACTGCCCCAACAACCAGAACAATCTTTTCCGTTTCGGGAAAAGGTTTTTTCGTCTGTATAATGACTGTGTATATAATTCCGATAAAGAGAACAGTAAACCAGACAGATATCGGAATCAAACCGATGAAGTTCACCACGACTGTTTTTCTCCCAGATGTTCCCCATCCGGACTTGTTGATTGTTGCAATGGCAAACATTTTGGCAGGCAACAGGCTTGACATATACAGTACAGAGTAAAAAGACATGAACACCATGACGATGTTGCCTCTGAGGCAGCTTGCGAATGACGATTTGATCAGTGCCACGGCCTGCACGATGAGTAAAAATAATAGAATATTCCAGAGTCTTCCTTGGTAGAAAAGTTGAATGGCAGTTGCGATTAAAAAAAATGGGAAGAAGCCAGTGATCACAGCCTCATAGGTCATCCATAGGTGGTGTTTGTGGAACCACATAGAGTTGTAAAGCCATTCTCTAAAATATGATTTACTCCATCTAGTCTGTTGATTAAGCCACCGCAGGTAGGTAATTGGTGTCTCGGTAAGGCACTTGGATCGTGCTGTGTATTTCGTTGCATAGCCGAGACTGAGAACTCGGTTTGTGAGATGACGGTCATCCCCAAAACTGCAGTGAGATCCCATGAAGGTCTGATTGTACCAGTCCTCCAGAAACTCATGCAGTAGGGAGTTTCTGTACATTCCTAAGGGCCCACTGATGCACTGAACGCAGCCAAAGTAGGACTGGCAAGCCCGCTCAATGTTGAAGGCCATCCAGTACCGAACACTACTCAAGAAGGAGATCCACGACTCATACTTGTTTAGGATCTACAACGATATAACAGGTAAAGAGAGAGAGAGGTTTAGGACAATTGCTTTAATGCATCCTTAGACCAGACATTTACAAAATCTTGGTTGTATAAATGTACCTGTACATCTCCACCAACACCACCAACCATTGGGTCTTCTTCCAAAACCTTCACCATCTCCACAGAGGATGCTGGGTCCAACATAGTGTCTGAGTCACACACCTGAAAGTAACCAGCAACAAGAAAATCACAACATTAAACTCATATTCACATTTCAAGACACATTAATGTTGTTCATGTAAAAAGTAAACAATAATACAGGACTAGTTTGGCAAATATCAAAATATCAAACCTTTTTCAGAAAAGACTTCTAGTAAGGTTGCAACTAACGACTATTCTAATAGTCGACTAGTTATTGATTATTGAAATGTGGGTCACGTCATTAGTGTTATTGCATGCAATGAATTTATTTCCTCATTTGTAATGAAATTATTTTCTAAAAAAAATAAAAAGCATGTGAAAAGCAAAAAAAAAAAAAAACTCCAACAGTGTTTTTACTCTTGCTGAATCTTGTTCATTTTATATCTGATAATGAGTTACATAAAGTCATGGTTGATAAATATATCTCTGATTTCTTCTAATTAAACCAGATCAGACTTGATGATTTCATTATTAATTACCAATCAATAGTGACATGTGTGACATGTTAGCTTTTATCCTTCCATAAAAGTGTTAAACCTGACCATAAGTAAATCGGTGGCTCTTTGTGGTTTGATCAGTAAGCTGTGTAGTTTTTACTAGTCTCTTCCTTTTATGAAGTGGTTAGCATTAGCGCTTAGTCCAGTCTTACAGGTATGTGTCGCTGGGTTAGCTTAGGAGGATGCTCTAGTAGAGCAGGTACATTTTTGACGACAATGTCGACTAATCGTTGCACCCTTCATTTGTTCTAGCTGCTTTTACAAAACCCCATTACCTGTCTGATCTTCTCTAGGCTTATTTCTTGGTTTTCTTCTATAAATGGTCGCTTTCCTGACTAACATCGTTTTCTATTGAAAACAACAGTCCTGGTTAACAAGAGACATCTGTTAAAAGCAAGCCTGATGATAGTAAAAAGGCACGCAACAGTGTCCCTCCTCCAAAGGGTACTGGGATAGGTGCTGGCAATGCAACACTCATTTCTTTTAAACAAGCGCTCCTCTGGCAGGCTGCGAGCAGCTGCAGGTGTGAGATGATATCGCATACAGAATTGTACTGATTTGTTCCCCTTTTTTATGTTAAAGGTTATTAAAAGCCTTTGGTCCAACAGGGTTGGTTTTAACATGTTTTTTTTTTTTTTGTCTTTTGAAGGTCAGCATGGAGACGCATTACAGAAACCAACAAGATTTTATTCATTCTAAACCTTCAAAACCCAAACTACAATATGTACAATATATCCAATCATCCATCCAAACATCTTTCCATCCATTCATCCATCATCCATCAATAGCTAAAACACAATTTCTTTATTATTTCGACTTGCGCTGTTTTTCTGAAACCATTCTGTTTCCATATAACAAGAGTTCAAAACCTCTGTGTTAACATTAGTTAACATGTCAAAAAATAAATAAATAAATAAAAATACTATAAATGTGTTCAAAAAGCACATTACCTATTTATTTTCAATATTTAAATTGAGGTTAATGATTTCTGATAATATGGCTACTGGTTTATGTAAAAACAATTTTAAAATGAATCAGAGAGAGTGTGGTTAATAAATAAAGGACCTGCCTCACTCAGCAAAAAGTGCCTCATGCCTGCTAGAAAGTGGTATCACACTAAGCCACAGACATACATGACAAAAAAAGCAAAATGTTTTTTTTTTTATATTACATAGAAGCCATAAACAGCAGAGAGCAGAATTTTTACAGGCATGCCACTGTAAAAAAAATGAAGTCTATCACTTTTACTTCTCAAAAAGATGATGATGAAGATCATAATTACTATGTCTTCATCACACCAGACATCAACCTGTTTCTGGTCTTTGTTACATCAACATCACAGCAATATTTATGTTCAGTCAGTTCTGTAAAACAGATTTGTTGATATTTCAGAGATCAGCTACCGCTGCCCCTCTTTAAGCTACACTTCACAGCGTGATACACACTGCTTCAGTCCACCTAAAAGCAACACAAAAGAATCTTTGTGTTAATGCTTGGCCCACCCCACACTCACCCACCTTCCTCCCCCCTTCCTGTTTCCAAGCATCTCTGCTTCTCTTCCCTGTAGTGTAACTTTACCCTTTCTATCATGCTCACTATGGTATCATTTAAATGTCTCAATCGTTCCCTTACCTGTTAGCATATCTGTTTAAGTGCGTGCACCACAGAGACAACTAATATGTCAAAGCTTCTTATCCATGTTCACCTACTAATCTAATCTCAACATTTATTTTGTGCAAGTCTGACCTTTTTAAGAAGATTTCAAGGTAAATATTTTCATTCATTAGGTTTTTTTTCTATATCTGCTTATCTTAATGGAACTGCTGGAATCTATTTAGGCCAACAATCAATTCCCTCAACATGATAAAAAAAAATGAAATAAATATAAGAAGTACAAGGTTGCTAAGTGGAAAGATAACCAATGTCAACCTTTTTTTTTTACACAATGTTTAGCATATTAACCATCCTCTAAGTTTCTAGTAACTTTACCAAGCAGACTGGTGCCTAGTACAGCTCATTCCAATGTTGGTGTTTTTTAAGAAAGTGTCTATTTATACGGTTGCCTACGGACAACCCCTGGTGCTATTGGTACTCTTAGTCACGTGACCTAAACTGGCCAATGAGGGGCGCTGCATACAGATAGAATGTCGGTATATTGATACGGCGACCGTACGGATAGCCACTGCCGTTTTTTTAACCTGTTGGTTTAAAGAAACTGTTCATAAATCCAAGCATATCAATTGTCTTGCACACCTAGTGAATTATACTTGGAAGTAACTTTTAGAGGCAACATATTAAGTGAGTCTGGTCATCAGCTGTTTAATATTCATAATAAAAACCAAAAAAGATGATTAAGGAAGAAATTTAGAAAAAATTTTTGCAACAGTTTTATCATCAGTTTTCTGTCATTGACTTGCATGGGTTCCCTCCATCTTACCTGCACATAGTCCACACTCCTGCCCAACGCTTTGAAGGCCGTATACATGACCTCTCTCTTCCCTCCCCACTTTTGCATGACGCACACACACTTGTTGCTCAGTACCAGTCGGGCGACTTGCTGAAGACTATCTGCGTAACTTTCATCCGTCTCCTCTGGGCCCCGTGCGTGATAATTACTCCGCCACACGTACGTGGCCGACTTGTCCCATCCCATGACCTCTTTAAAAATGTCCATCATGTACAGGTCATCATCTGAGTTCCCATCAATTACCATGATCACTTTGATACCTGGGTACGTCAGCCTCTTCACCGACACCAGGCACTTTCTCAAGTAGTTTGGGTCCTCCTGATAAGCTGCGATGCACAAGGCCAAAGATTTGTTGAGTTTGATGGGCGTCTCTAAGGAGCGACGCATGTTTCGGTGTTCTAATAGTGCAAAAAGACTCTGGATGATGAGGTGGACAACCAAGATAGCACCGTAGAGTCCAAAAGATAGGTGATTGCCCGCTGTGGTGAAGAACTGGTAGCCCATGATATAGGCGGTTGAGATGCCCACAAGAAGAGATACGCCAAACATGGTGGTCCCAAATATCCTCAGGTATGTGAGGACTCTTTGACACTTCATCTGGGGACAAAAGAAAGATAAACATTTTATTAAGCATACAGTACAACAGTTTTAATCATGTTTTAACCAGTTAGACAGTGATTCTCAAACTTTTTTGGATCAAGTACCCCCTTACTTTAAATTTTGAATCCAGGAACCCCTTTTGCCCCCTAACACATTTTGCTCAGAATTCTGTGAAAAAACAACTACAGCGCATAATGATGGAATGAATCAATGATAACACACATTTAAAAAAAAGAAACAGTATATTTCGTGCCTCCTGAAAAGATTTATTTCTATAGTTTTTATCATTCACGGTCGTCTCCCTCCTAATCTGGGACCGAGACTGATCTTTGTATTTTCAGTTCATGTTCTAATCAAGATAAGATAATAATCATTTTGTGTGTTTTTGGTGTCATTTTGTGTATTTTGTTGGTACTATTTAAATTATTCTTTCTCAGTCTGTGTTTTTGTCGTCATTTTGTATGTTTCTCTGTTATTTTTGTGTATTTTGTCGTAATCTTGTGTATTTTTCTCTCATTTAGTGTGTCTCTGTTGTTGTTTTGTGTGTCCCTGGTAGTAGTAAGTATTTTCAATCTCTTTATCTCTTAGTGTGTGTGTTTTTGGTGTGATTTTGTGATTGTATGTTCTTTTTTACTATTCAGTATATTTTTCTCTTATCTTGTGTGTTTTTGTTGTTTTGTGAGTTGCTGCTAATATTTATTATGATTGCCATTTTTAACTAAAACATAATAAAACCCCATATTTAAATGCTTTCATTTGTTAACTCTCTCTCTCTCTCTCTCTCTCTCTCTCTCTCTCTCTCTCTCTCTCTCTCTCTCTCAAGTACCCCTTGGAGTGCCATCGTGTACCCCCATATGAGAAACACTGGTCTATGGCACACTATGAGACATCATCAGGTATACCTGTCCAAAACTGGACTGTCCAAATGTGTTCTATCGGTCTAAAGTTTGAGTGCTTTCAAACAATATTACTATTGACGAATACTAAATGCAAGCATAAAAAGTCATCAATATTTCTCAATCAACAATTTTGTGTGTCATTTTGCGTTCAAAGGGACACATTTTTCCTCAAACGAAAGCTGTGAAGTTTTCCCTTTCATTGCACTCTCTTTCACCCTCTCCCTCCACACCTCCCTGAATCTCTGACTTAACTTCAGACAGTTGTGCAGCCAATTGTTCCAGCTCTTTCTCATTGTGGGTGGGTGCGTATTACAAGATTTCTTGACCTAATTAACCAATGAAAAAAGTGGCTGAACTGGCCAAGAAAGTTTCAAACAGGGAGGGAGAAAAAAATCCCATGTTTGCAAGTGTTGAGCAAAAACGTCTAAACACTTGAAAATCAAAAGTCCCGTATGAGAACTTAATCATAAAAGATCATTCTGTGTTTTTAAAAGGGAACCGGTCGAGAAGATTTGCTGGCTTTTGAGTCTGAACTCTGAGTAAAAGTCTTTGGTGAACCTTTTCTGGGCCTTACAGCACAGACTCTTCTGCTTCAACTCCTGAAGTTTGTTTTCAGTGCGCACTCCGCCATCTGTTTGGCAGACCAAAGGAGACCCACTCAGTGGCTCGGCTCAGCTCGCGGCAGAGCGGACCACCCTGTGATGTCATGTGTTTATATCTCCGTGGGAAGAAGAAAAGCGTTTTTTTTTTGTTTTTTTTTTTTACATGTTCCTGTGCTGCACGTGCGCTCTGTCTTCAGTGAATCATGGACTCCCAATAGACAAATTTACAAGAAAATATTTCAACACTTAAATGAAATACGATTTGACGATGCAGAGTTTGAAAAGAACCTAAAATATTGAATCAACAAAACATGAATATGTTTGTTGAGGAAGAGAAGAAAATAAAAGTTTTGCAGATGTTTTGAGTCTGATTTTTGATAACCAACATTGATACTGCAATTATTATTATTAGTCCTCGTTGTGAAAACACAATAATTAAATCAAATACTGCCACAATGACTAACCAATGTGAGTCATGCATGCGCTTTCATTTCAGAAAAGTGGAACATCTTTAACAAAACAGGTTGTATAATCATCAAACGAGATCAGCATATAAAAAGGTGTTGGGGATTTGGCACAAGTTTTCAACGCCACACCTCACACATGTGGAGGAAAGGAAGAGTTAGACCAGGAGGGATCAACAAGATGTGGAAAGGTGGGACGATGAAGACAAAGCAAAAGGGTGGAGGGGGG
Source organism: Gouania willdenowi (assembly GCF_900634775.1). Classification (NCBI taxonomy): domain Eukaryota; kingdom Metazoa; phylum Chordata; class Actinopteri; order Blenniiformes; family Gobiesocidae; genus Gouania; species Gouania willdenowi. Next base: position 28,970,324 of record NC_041059.1, read on the forward strand.
GAAAAGCAGATAAAAGCAATGAGGTGAAAGATAAATGAGCAGAAACCGACGGGCTGAAAAAGTTACGACACACACGAGCGCGCGCACATCTTGGCTCTGTGTTAAAGCCTTGTTTGATTTGATTGTTGGATGAAGCCTCAACCAGAGTAACAGGCCTCATTTGGCCAGTGTTACTGCTCTTAACGTCAGCCACTCGTTTACAAGACCCCTGACGCGCACACACACGGGCACACAAAGCGCGCACGAGACAAGGTCAGAAAGAGAAACGTATGGTGTCTATAAAAATACACATTTGTAATTGTTTTAATGAACCTTATTACGCGCGTGTGTTTGTTTTACAGCCACATGTCCGTAAACTCCTTCACCCCATCCCTGTGCATTAACTTTAAATGAACTCAGTCACCGTGTGGAATGCAAACCTGAAGACTTACGTTTCTGTGTATGAACAATGTTCTGACACCTCTGTGACAGCTGATCCATTCTGACATACAGTGACACAACTGGGAAAAGCAAACCCAGGTCTAAAGGATCCCACACTTCCTGTCCCTAAACTGGGGAACAAACCAGGACTGACCAGGTTAATTAATCAATTGAACTCGTGGTGATGTTTTCTGTTTGTGGCGTTACACGCGTCACTATTGGGTGTGTGATGATGTGCACTGAAGGTCAAGCTAACAATTATCTCAGCCCACGGAGAGAGTCAAAGCCCTCTTAAAGTTAGTCCCTGAGAGACAAAACTCTTAATCGGAGTCGTATCTATGACGGTGGACGTGTCGTCGGCACATGGATGACGTTAATGATGTCACTTTGAAGTTGTGTGTGTCTGCATGAGGTGGACGTGTAATTTGCACATGTTGATGATATCATCCATATTGTTTGTTTTTGTATCTTGGATAATGTGAGTGATAAAACGCAGCCCTGCTCATGTGTTTAATGTGCACGTATGTCGTCTATGTAGCCTGAACCCGACCTGTGACTGAGCTTTCATCATTCCCCATCTGACGTCACAAACAACCTCGAGAGTAGGACTCCCTCTTGTTCTGCCTCTGGGATAACACATATGATGTTGTTATTGAGCTCGATGATTGTGAATTAACTTTTCTTAATAAGAAATTTAAGAACAAGATGTCCTTCTGCATCTTGTGTTAATGAGAAACATTAGTGAGCGTCATGTTTGTTTGAGACAGTAAAAGCATAAAAGCTGCTAGGGATGATAATTCTTCGTCAGATAAAGACATAGTCTACAGTGTTTCTCAACTGGTGGGTCGGGACCCAAAAGTGGGTCGTGGACCTGTACTGGGTGGGTCGCGAACAGCTGGTCAAAAACAAATAAATACTTAATGTCTCTCATGTTGGACTCGTCTTTTATTTTGAAAGAAACTTTTATTTTGACAGGCATGCTGTGAAATGCATGTTGCACAGGAAAATAAATGTAGATTTATATTTTTTAAAAAGATTGTATATGTGTGTTTTCAACAGCTACTTTTGAAAAACTAAATTTGATTGGATGAATTAAAAAAAAAAAAAAAGTGGGTCATGATTTAATGATGATTTAATGTGGGTCCCAGTTGAGAACCCGTGTTCTAGGTCTCATAGATAAATCAAAGATGAATTGCTTAAAAAAAGACACTGAAGTTTGTTTTGATTGTCATTGTAAACACACTCTTGGTATTGTCAGACACATTGTATTGAAATACAAGGTTTTATTATGTTTATTTTTGGTTAAAATGGTGATTGATGGTGAAATGATCTTGATTAGAAAATAAACTGTGCGCACAGTGACTTAGTGGTTAGCACGTCCGCCTAAGAGCAAGAAGGCCCTGGGTTCAAGCCCTGGGGTGGACACTTGGGTCCTTTCTGTGTGAGTTTGCATGTTCTCCTCATGCTGCTTGGGGTTCCTCCAGGTACTCCGACCTCCTTCCACAATCAAAAAACATGACTGTTAGGTAGATTGGAGTCTCTAAATTGCCTGTAGGAGTGAATGTGAGCTTTGTCCAGGGTGTACCCCCACTTAGTGCCCAGCATGAGCCGGAGATAGGCACCGGCAGACCCCCGCGACTCTGACATAGGACAAAGCGGGTCTGAAAATGGATGGATGGATAGAACATAAACTGAAAATACAAGGGTCAGTCTTGGTCCTTGTATTTTTAGGTGTGAGATGACCAGAAATATAAAAAACTATAGAAATATATTCATTCAGGAGGCACTAAATATGGTTTCATTCCACTTATTTACAATGGGATTCTTTCATTTGTGTTTTGTTTCTCATTCATTCCATCTCTATGCTCTATAGTTGTTTTTTTCTTAGAATTATGAGCAAAATGTTGAAGCCGGACAAAGGGGGTACTTGAATTTAGAAATAAGAGTAAGGAGAAAGGGGGAACTTGAGCCAAAAAAGTTCAAGAACCACTGCCATAGACACATAGAAAATAGAAAACAAAATTACTACCAAAAAGACTGAGAAAGCCACAGGATGTTTTGTTCTTTTACTAAAGAATAAAGTCAACATTATATTCCAGGCTGCCAGATTGTATTATCTCAGGAACCCAGACAAATTAAAAGATTCCTGAATGTCAGAGGAATCTTCTCATCCATTGATGAGATCTGTGAAACCTTCTGTCTAACGGACGTGCAGGTTTTTGATTGGAATTGTGAGGAACCACAATCCCTTTCCTGGTTTTTACAGCAACACACATAATTGGTTTAGGATTAAAGACATTTGATAAAGCAAAGGTTGCCAAACTTATCTCCAGAGAAGATCTCAATTTAAAATTTCAGGTCTTCTAGAGTATTATTTTCTCTTGAGGGGTTAGTGATCCTTTCGTTTATTTACAAATACACCAAACAGCAAACTCCAGTCTTTAAATTGTCTGTAGAAATGACTAACTGTGTATTTAGAGATGTTGATGTATCCTGCATTACGCCAAGCCTAGATATACGCCCTAATGCCCCTAAATACTGCACACTTGTGCTGGGTATGGAAAGGGATACATCTGTTGAATAAATTTAACTATTGGTGAGCATAATATATTAGTACATGTACCCCATTTTACAGTGTTTTTCCTGCTTTGGCCCTACATGATATACAAGTCTATTGTCATTTATACGTTGTATGTAAAGCAAAGGTTTAAAGAAGAAAAATATACCAAAGAATAAAAAAACTGTTTTACATCATCCACCATTCGATAAATAATACACATTGAACAATAATATTAGATTAATCACCGTAAAAGTTCCAGAAAGATGGTTAATGAAAGGACGCATTTTGGTCCTTGTGTAAATGAGTGATTTATTACTGTCAAGAGAATTGCCATATGTTGAAATAAACGTTGCAATATGTTGCGTAATGTGTCCAGCTGAGCTGTCACATATACTGTATATGTTGCTTGTCTGCGTAAACGAGAATGCTATCAAGTCTTTCTGTTGCAGAACTCTGACCATGTGTGCAGCTGCTGGTTTATCTACATGAACTAAACACAAAACCTGGTGTGTGTGTGTGTGTGTGTGTGTGTGTGTGTGCACGCTGCTCGGAAGAAACAAGCATGACAATTATTTTTCATGCAGTTCCCAGTTCGAGGCCCGTGATGGGGCATAAAATTAAACTGGGCTCGCCTGACTCTGCATTCTAGCATCTTTACACCGTCAGCAGTGTGTGTGCGTGTGTGTAGAGGTGTGTGTGCATGTCAGTGTCATTACTGTAGGGGCTCAGAGCGTAAATCTGAAGCAGAGAAGAAAAAACAGTTTTCTGGACTGTGAGGGCCTAAGATAACATAAAGCTTACATCTTTATGTTAGTGTGACTAAGCAGTTTGAGGCTGTAGGAGTAACATTCACAAATCAGAATCTGGCTGGTTGACATGCATTACAAATCACACTGTAATGCTGTTTGCCAGCTGTTACTTAAATATGGAGAATAAGTTACACATAGCCAATTTTTTTTTTTAAACGTGTTTAACCTATTTCTCTTACTATTTATGTTTCAGTGCAGTTTGAGCCATCAGTCCCGATGACCTGACAGGGGAACATCAGTGCAAACAACAGTTAAAAATAATCAGGCCAAGTTAGAAAACCTTGGTGTTATCTTAAACTTTTTATCCCACTTGTAGAGGTTTAATAAGAAAAATAATAATGCACTGAATTTTATATAGCGTTTTATCATAGACACTTAAAGCGCTTTACATTGATGTGCATTATTCTTTCACTCCGCAGATTGTGGTGGTAAGCTGCTATTGTAGCCACAGCTGCCTTGGGGCAGACTGACAGAGGCCAGGCTGCCAAATGGTAAATGGTAAATGGACTTGATTTTATATAGAGCTTTATCCCCACACTGAAGCAGTCTCAAAGCGCTTTACATATCAGCTCATTCACCCAATCACTCTCACATTCACACACCAGTGGGACAGGACTGCCATGCAAGGCGCTAGTCGACCACTGGGAGCAACTTAGGGTTCAGTGTCTTGCCCAAGGACACTTTGACACATAGTCAGGTACTGGGATCGAACCCCCAACCTCTCGATCAGAAGACGACCCACTACCACCTGAGCCACGGTCGCCCAAAGTGCGCCATCCGTCCCTTCGACCACCACCAACACTCACTCACACACCATCTACTCAAATATAACTACTGTTACTTGATTTAAATTGTACTCAAGTACAAGTACAAGTAAGTCATACATAAAATACTGAAGTACAAGTAAAAAGGAGCTCAATTAAATAGTACTCAAAGTAAAAGTTACTAGTTACTTTCACCTCCCACATTTATTTTTATCCCCCGCCACAAAGTGTGAAGGGGGATATTGATTTGAGCTCCGTCCGTCCGTCTGGGTTAAAGGGGACAGCTTTTCTCAGAAACCGTTCAAGATATAGGATAACCAAATTCAGTGTGTGGCTTTAGGGTATCAATACCTTGATGGAGTTTGAAAATGAGAAGTGCGCAAATGTATTTTCCGGAGTTATTGCCCTTGTTCCGTTTTTTAGACTCTGCTCGAGGTATCTTCAAAATGAAAAGCTTTTCTTAGAAATCGTTGAAGACAGGATAACCAGATTTGGTGTGTGGCTTCAGGTTATCAATACCTTGATGGAGTTCGAAAATCAGAAGTGTGCCAAGATATTTTCCGGAGTTATTGCGCTTGTTCCGTTTTTTGGACTCTGTTCGAGGTATCTTCAAAAGGGACAGCTTTTCTTAGGACGATAGATAGCAATTTTATATTCTGATGTGATAATATTTTCTTATGTATACATCTAAGTTCGTAGATTTAGGACATTTAGGAAAAGGTTGCGAGTTATAATAACAACCAATCTGGCGGGGGATGTTGATCACTTGTTGGTAATACAATCTTGCCACGGTTCCCTTGCATACAGTAAACATCTCATGTATAAACCTAAAAAGGAAGAGGCCAAATCTTGGACAATTGGAACCAAATTTATTTTCTATAAAGGCATCTGTATAAAATAAAAGATTTGTCAAAATGTACAATTCTTTTTAAAATAAAATAAATTCGATTTGAAACAATAAAATTATCAGGCTCTATTTCTTGCAGTTTCACAATGTCTATGTTGATCATTTTAAAACAAAAAAAATAATAATTTGCTCAGTAGCAATTGGGTGTAGAAATTTAACTAATTACTTTACTTCTTTTAAAAAGTACTTAAGTGCAAGTCAAATTACTGATTTAAAAGAATACTGAAAAAAGTACAAGTACCCATAAAAGCAACTCAATTACAGTAACATGAGTACTTGTTATCCATTACTTTCACCTCTGCCCACATGTTAAAAAACATAACCAGCAGTTTCTGTTTGAGAGATGATAATTCATGGTTCTATTTCCAGCTGCATTGATTTATGCAATGCCTTGTTTACTGGTCTTCCCCAAAAAATTATCAATTTCCTGCAGAGGAGGAAGGAGGCAGGACTCCATGACACTGGTTTTAAGATCGATCACTGCTTTAGCTCCCTATATTTTTCAGGGACAATTTTATATTCCTTTTAGTTGTTTTTACATGTATTAATGGTCTTAGGCCCTTAGGCTTTTCAGTTTGTGGCCCTCGCTGTGGAACAGCCAGACAGTCACAGAGAATATTGAGGTGTTTCATATTTAAGATCTACAACTTTTAGTTGAATTTTCATTTTTATTCCTTTCATTACTTTTATAGTGTATTTTGTATCAGTACAGTAATACAGTAACTGTAATATCTCTTCTTTGACTTCACTGTATTTCTATTTAACATAGAATTTTGTGATATTAGTATAACATTATAAGATTATTGTCTCTTACTTGACAAACGTAGTTTCATCTAAGTATTTATCTATGTGTTATTGCTTTTATTGTCATCATTTTACTGTTATTTACATTATTAGACTTAAGTGCTGGTTCTCTTTATAATTTTGTATCTTTTTGTGCTTTTGTTTTTAACAAGTGAGTGGTTTTTGACTTTGTGCACTTTCCAAATAACTCATACACTGGCAATACACACCTTAACTTAAGTATTTTAACTGTAACTCTTATATTCATGCCCTTTGTATTGTTGATTAACTGATTGTATTGTATAAATGCACTTTAAGCCTTGTGAATGATGTCTGTTTTGTGACCTGCCAGTGGACAACAGATTCAGATTAGCATTTTTGCTAACTCTGGTGCATTTACAATGTGTCATTTTTTACATTTGTTCATCGATGTGCACTGTCCCTTTAAATAAAAAAAATAAATAAAAAAAATTTAAAACCATGTCAAACACTTTCTATTCCACATTGTTTGTAGGAATAACGCTTTATATAGAAAGCTTCATTCATTCATTCATTCATTCATATGTTCATAATTCGTTCATTGTTTAGTTTAAGAAATAGAAAACAGAATAAAAAATGATGTCAAAGTGTAAACAATAATTTTAGTTCCCCTTCTTAACCAAGCTAGGATATATATTCACCAGGTAAATCAATTAAAGGCTCACTGTGTAACTTTTAGCCACTAGGGGCGCTAGACTGGCAACTTTCACGCAAGCGCCCCTAGCGGCCACAAGCGCCGCAGCACTGTCGCAAAAATCAACAAACAGTCAGTGGGGCCAGCCTCTCTTGTCTTTTTAACTGTGTATGCAGACAGTAGTTAAAATGTAACTTTGGGATAAGGATTGGCTCTAAGGGCTGGGCTTGTGCCGCGGCTACAGTCTGTAAGCTGGAGGAGCAGCTGCCACCGCTGCCCCATTGTCGGTCCCCTCCGACCCCCGACGAAGGGGACCGACAATGGTGGTGAGGCCTCACTTAGAGGGGAAGCGCCACTAATGAGGTGAGGCAGGCCGAGCACCGGGTCTCCGGCAGCGGCGAGAAAAGGGCGGCGGTGGCGGCTGCTCCTCCAGCCCATAGACTGTAGCTGTGGCACGAGCTCAGCCCTGAGAGCCAATCGTTATCATGAAGTTACGGATCTGACTTGCCAACTTCCCTTACTGAAGAATCCACGTTAACTAAACTATCGCGGCGATTACTGCATCATTAACCAGGTCACATGACCTGGTGAAAGACTGTCCTTCTCTCCAAACTTACATCGTCGGTTTTTCAAGAAGAAAGCACCGCTCGGAGCATTGATACTGTCAAACGATGTATATTGGCCTGAGGAGTCATTTAGAATAACTCATATGGGTTCAACTCTTTAGGTCAAAAAGTCCACGGTGTGCCTTTAAGGAAAACTATGGTATTGAGTCATTAATCAAGAAATAAAATCCTGTTTTATTGACATATACATAAAGAGAAGCTTTTATACTGTAACTCTAAAAAGAAAAATTCCCCCCTAATAATCTTCAGATTAATTGAAATGGAATGAATCTTTGGTGAGTAACATTTATGCCAACGTTAACAAAAACCAGAGATATGTTGTTACCTTTTTTTCTTGCACATTATACAGTATATTGGTAAGTACCTTATGCACTATAGAAAATAAAAAATCACTAATGGTTTACTGAGACAGGTAATATGAGACTTTATGTTTATGGGGACAACAGGAAATCCTAATCCCTAATGCTTTACTGATGTGACAGTACTAATCTCATTCAATTTTATGAATGCATCTGACTCTCATAGTGCAGTCAGGAAACTTCCAACCTGTGTTCAAGTAGAGTTGACAGCCCTTCTGTGAAAAAAACAACAACCAAATGCACAATATATGTGCACAAGCAGCAGGGAGTTGGAAAAAACAGGGGTACATTGAGAAATCATTAACTGTGGAGATGACCCTCATGACAGTTGGAGCAGGATGCAGGGAGGGTTCGCATATTAGGGGATGACAAGGCAGAGGAGAAGGAGTGGCTGGGAAAGACTTGAGACTTGGCTGCCGTTACGGGTCCAGCCAGGAATTCCTCAATCCACAGCTGTTAATTTGTGTGATCACAAATAAATAGTCTTATTATGGGTGGATTACTGTAGGAAGGTCACCATGCTCCATCTTCAATAAGCTCCTCCCCAAGCTCCCGTTTGGAAACCACGATTGTAGATAGTTTTAGTAGAAAATCTTTACATTATCAGGATTCCTGTATCATATCTGTTCGGTACAACCAATGCCTTTCTCCAACATATTCCTTCACTTTGAGTGAAAATCCAAATAAAGCCTTTTTTCTCAGGCAATGTCCTGCATGACCCATACTCTGTCATCACTAAGTTTCTTCAGAACTTGCTCACCCTTATATTATTCCCCTCGGCGTCTTCACAGTGTGCCATTGTTGCTGGTAAAAGAACCAGAACCAAACAGTACCACCACCCACTGAGCTACATTGCCCTACTACTTTCATGATTGGAATCAGGCGGCCAGGGCCACGACAGGCGAAGGTACAACGCTACACTGTTCCACATAGCGCTTCAAACACATCCGCTCTGTCTTTTTCAACATCCTCGGGTGTGTATTTATTTCCTCACCTTCTGTGTGTTATTAGGACCGGGTGCAATACGTCTGTAATCAGTAATGCTGCAAAGGTTACAACATCCTTACTGAGTGTTTCTCATTACTTTCTACCCTCCTGCATGGCTTGTTCACCCTCTTGTTCTGTTACAGCAACAGTTGTGTTCAATTTAAAACTGAAGATAAATGAGGTTGCTGCAGTTTATTAAAACAATGAGTCTGTTCTTGGTTCCTGGGCCAAAGTCCTGTTGGGTTACTCTGCTGTGTTCTTTTTCTTTAACTGTATACCCTGTTGAAGGAAGACGAGTGCAGGACAAATTGTGTTGAAAGACCTGAACGACGGCTGAAACTATGGTGGGATAAGATGAGCTAAGAGGAAGGGAAAAGAGACAGAGGTATGTCAGCGGACTTGGCTCTTCTCACTACCAGCTGAGGGGTTGGAGCTAAGCCACTGTGACTAAACGTACAGATGGGCTCAGTCAGGAATTCCTCAATCCGAAGCAGCTAATTTGTGTCATCAGCTGTTTTCTTCTGCTGCTCTCTATTCAGGATTTACACTTTGAGAATAAACGCTTTTCCAAAGCTTCCCTCTCGTTGCATAACTAGCTTCTGTAGAAAAGATGTTGACGGTTCCTAAGCTTCCAAAAATGACGATAGGTTTCCTTCAACACATGATGGTTTGTGTTTTCTTCTCGAAAAAGCATTGAGGAAGGTCTATTTCCTGCCAAAGTCTAAAAACCTGTTTTAATTCTAAAGTAAAGCTGAATGGATGTTAGCTCTGCAATGGACGAGCATCTTTCGCCGTGTGTTGGTGGGCGACTATTGTGGGCTACAATAGTAGCTTACCTCCACATTGTGCGGAGTGAAAGAATAATGCCATGTAAAGCGTTTTGAGTCACCAAAATAAGGCGCCATATAATTCCAATTCATTATTATTATTATTCCCAAACAGTACAATGAGTCAGCAGGATGTGTAAGTGATTACTGAGTGAATCACACACACGCACACGCGCACACAAACACACACGCCAGCAATTTTGACCAGACCCACGTCTGTGTTTTAACAAGAGGCTACAACTTAAACAACTACTCCATACACTAATTCCTAAATACCAACAGTGTTTTAGCACTAGTTGTTTCTGACTAAATAGGACTTGCTTCATGACTCAGCATCTATTTGTTGGTGATGTGCAAGAGTTGAATGAAATATGGCCAAGTTGGCTGATTTGAGAAGTTAAACGTATTGAAATATCCATCCATCCATCCATCCATTTTCTGACACGCTTGTTGCTGTTTTCAGGGTCACAGGGTTCTGCTGGTGGCTATCTCCAGCTCTCAATGGGACAGAGTGCCAGTCCGTCGCAGGGCAACACACAGACAGACACACAACCACTCACACTCACATTCACTCCTACGGGCAATCTAGAGACATGTTTTTGGATTGTGGGAGGAAGCCGGAGTACCAGGAGGAAACCGACACATGGGGAGAACATGTAAACTCTACACAGAAGGGCCCAAGTGTCCACCCCAGGTCTTGAACCCAAGAACTTCTTGCTGTGAGGCGATACCGCCCTCTGATTGGCTTTGTCACAGAATGACTGCATCCTAAAGATGCCAAAATAATTGTAACTGCTACAGGACCAGTTCTACAGGACCTGTGTTGGCATCAGCCGTCTTTGTAATACTCTGAGTGACTCAGTACAGCGTAGTGGGAGTCAAACTCCAAAGTTTGCTGACATCCAACTTTTCCCTTTTACTGGCTGGCTGCAAAGCAAAGCGAATGTGGAAAAAACTGTGGCATTAACATAGAATAGATGAGGTAGGTGGTGTTGGTGTTTGGGAGGGGTTACACTAAATGTGTTCATTCTAACTTCAGTAGGTCGGGGCGTGCCAGGCTCCAGCCCCACAGCCCTGTACATGTTCACTAACGACCCCTCGCTGAGAGCAGTAACGGCACGTGAGGCTTGTTGTGAGCACTAATGGAGGCCAGCCATGGAATGCTTTCCTCTGTGAGCTAGTAAACCTCATCCACTTCTGTGTGCAGAAACATCCTGTGGCATGGGATGTTCTCTTTTACATTTTTTAGACTTAAGCTACAACTTTCATTTATGACCCACTTTGCTACACATGTTATTTACATACCTGCTGAAAGCACAAAGGTGGACTATAATCTGAGCTCAACAATCCCTTAAGAACTGAGCGCAAGATGATTATTATGATATGTTGGTTTCGGTTTTGGTGTATATGGGCATAACACTGTCCCTGTACTGCAGAGATATTGATATTTGAAATGTGTAAATAAGACTTAATGCCAAATCAAAGAGTCTATAAGTCTATGGCATGCTCAGTTACATTGTTTTAAATGCATGCTCTTGATCCCTGAAGTTATTATTATTATTTAACATATTCTTCTTGCAAAGCATCAAAAGACATGGAAATCTGAATGAGTGGATTATGTAACAGCTTTAAACTATTGAGGTGCTTTCTTGAGCTTCCTAATGCATGTTTTGTGTGGGTGAAAAGAGGTTTTTGCACACTGAAGGGATAGAACAGAGAGATGGAGAAAGAAAATAGCAAAGGACTGTGACAGATGCTTAATTGCATTACCGAGGTTCTTTTTGAGTCACGACACAGTAAAAAATGTGCTGCACAAAATAAAGTTCAATGAAAAAACTAGTTTATTAAAAGATACATTTCGATAACAATGTTATTTTGTGTTTTAAAATACAGATTTAAATATAAATGTAATTAAAATATTGTTTAACAGAGCAAGGAAATTCTGCCCAGGCTTACACGTGGGTATATTTTGAGAAAATAATAATAATAATAATAACAATTTTTAAAATATTGTTTTATTAATCCAATTATGAAGGGTTAGGTGTATGGACTGATGGCAGGGTTAAGGTTAAGAACCACTGGTTTAAAGCACAGGTTTTTTTTTTTTTTTTTTAGTGTTATATTAGGTAAAATTAGATAAAACGCCACAACAACCAGTGAATGTCACCAATATGGCATAATCACTCTTAACAGCTATCAACAGATTTCTTAATAGAAGAAGACTTGTCTACACGTGTATCAACACAAGGCATCAAATTACGCGCTTCTACTACAGCTGCGCAGAACGTGCCTGTATCTAGCTCTCCCATTGGCTGTTGAAAAGCCAAGGAATGACGTCCATCTCCTATACGTCATCATTTGAGTTTATTCCCAGGCTGTAATTCAGCAAGAAAAACGCAAAACAGCTGCGCATGTGGGAGTGCACGTTTAGGAGAATTTTGCTGTCAAGATATTTGACGACAGAGATTAACAGAGAGGCATGGGTTCATTTTGAAAAAATAAGTAAATAAATATATCTTTATTATAGTGCAACAGTTGTAACTGCTCTAATGTTAATGATTTATACGGATGTTAGTGCAGTTTCATACATGTGTATGATGAATGAAATCCTGTCAGCATGCTCTGTGGTTGCCAGATCTGGCCAATTAACCGGCCACCTACCTTCCCTTCCCTGCAGCAGCTGCGCTCCCTCCGTTGGTCCTTGGCACAGACTGGGTCAGCTCCGGGGACTGTGGTACCGAACCACAGGGAGAGAAAGGAGTGAGCAGGTCCAACCAGAAAGGACTGTCATCGATCCGCTCCAAAGTGTCCTCAGCATTTAAAAAAAAAAAAAAAAAATAAAAAAGTTCAGCTGAGATGTAAAAAAAAAAAGTTCAGCTCAGAAGCGCTTGTTTTTAACTTTTGTCTCTCTGTTAACGAGTGACCACCTGAAGATGTGGTGGACAAACATCTTGACCGTCAGTATTGCATTATTTATATTTTCTTTTAAAAAAAAAAAAAAAAAAGTAAAAAGAAAAAGAATAAATATGAATATAAACTATGAACAAGTTTTACATTTATATATCCACCAAATTCTGCTGTTTTCATTCATTTTTCCTACAAAGTCTTAAAAATTCATCAAAAGTCGTCGATTTTGTTTGCCACTTGGGTCATTTTTTATAGGCTATATGTAGAAAAAATAAAATAAAATAAAAGTGTCCAGCAGTCCTTGTAGGAAGATGAGATGTCAGTCTTTGGGGCGCATGTAGTGATTGTGCCTCAGCATTCAGGTTACCCCAGGGCGCACAGAAGTGGCTAAAAGTCTCTGCCGCTGTTTCAGCTGTCTAATTCCTTCCAGACGGATGTCTGTGTGTGTGGAGCCCACTTTATGGCTGCTGCGGCTCCCAAAGCCCTTTTACCGGGCTACAACAGATTGGTGTGTTGTTTTAAATGGAAGGGGGGGAAAGGGGGGGGAGGTGGTTTTAGGGTGTAAGGAGGAGCGATGGAGAAAGGGAGTGTGTCATTCATCCACGTTCATTCAAAGTCTAACAGTAGACAGGGTGAGAGCTGCGTAAATGTACTTAATATGACCTCTTTAACTGCATTTAAAAAGTTGAACGAGTAAAAAAAAACAAAAAAAAAACAAAACTATCTCATAAGATTAATATTGAAACATGTGCCAACAATAGATAATATATCTGTGATCCTTTAAAGTTGTTTTGTTCCTGCGAATGTTTAATCTAAGGATTATATTGGTCACTATTTGGTGAGATGTTCAGATAGAGGGACGACATGATGTTTCATTATGTTATTGGAGCGCAGTTCTTCCATTTGACCTGAAGGTGGTGCTGTGCATTACAGAACGCAGTGCCAAGGCTCTTAAATCCAAAGGAGTGAACCTTCCTAAATCACATCTCAGTTTTGTTACTTACTGTCAAACACCAGTGCCTGTCATTCGTACTAAATGCTGAATAAGGAGATCATTAACACAAAACACAGTATTTCTTTCACAGGGCCAGCTTAAATGTGGACTTAATGTTTTCAGGAAAGCTCTGGGAAATCTACAACCAAGTATTAAGTACAGCACTGCTTATTCTTTGTAAAATTCAATATATTATTATATTATTTATAAAGGTGTAATGTTTATTTTGTTTGTGTCTGTATTAAATGTTTGTTACTATGTTGTGTTTATATGGTATGTGTAGGATAATACACTTCAAGATCAAGATATGATAATGGGTTTACAAGATTTATTCATTACAATGTCTTGAAAAGGAAAAAATAATATCCTTTTTTTAATCTTTTGTTTTACAGTATATATTTATCATATTCATATTGAATAAAATAACAATTATTTTATAAGCTTTGAGACTGAATATAAAATAAACAAGATTTTTTCTTTCTTTTTTTTTTTAAAAAAAAGCTTTTTTTTCCCGCCTTGTCTGCACATGCAGTCGAAGGTCAACACTATTATGTAGTGCAATCTTTTTTGTGACGGCAATGCATGTTTTATTCTTGCAATTATTGAAATTAATTTATTTTATTGCATACTTGTGACCATCACCAGCCCTCCCTAAGGAAAGGTAAGAAAAACTTTATTAGAGGGAGTTTATAAAGAAAGAGGGCAGTGTTACGCCTTGGTGAGGGGGGAAGGAAACAGGGAAGAGGGAGTCAGGGTGGGACAATGGAAGGGGTGCTGAAGAGTTGACTATTTTAAGGCGGAATAGTTTTTTATTTTTTTATTTTTTAGCACTTATAGTGTCACCGTCCTACATTTAACTCTGCCCGCCCCTTCGGCACATGGCTGGCCAATCGAACTCTGCCTGATCAGTTCCTCCCCTGAACACACGTTTGTTTTGAGGGTTTTGTACCTGGGGGTATTTCATCAAACCCAGCTCAGGGCTGTTTCCAGGTTTAACCTGAGAGTCCGGCTCAGTTAAACCGGGTTCTAACTGGAACGGCCATTCCATCAAAGAAAAAAAAAAACACCTTAGTTGCCATGGTAGCACAGTCCTGACCAGGTTTAGGCAGTAGGATTGGTTTACCTGCTGCTAAAACCACATCATCATTTTGGAAGATCACATTTTTTGGTGTTTTAAAGGACTCAACAAAGACCTACAATTGTTAAAAGAAGTCAAAAACCTTCTACAGCTTTAATGTGGTATATCAGAAAGGGAATTAAACAGAATATCATGGTAAATGTTTAATTAGGATTTTAAATCGATACAAATGGCGATAGAATCGTTGTCTTATAATTTGTTTAATGTGTACCATATTTTTTAATGGGATGATCACAGTCTCAATGAGTTTAAACCATCAGTAATATGCCTAATGATAAGAATACATGCGTATCCATCACCTCCCATTTACAGCACGGTATTCATTGAGGATCCAACGATAAATAATGAGAAAGCTCTGAATATACAGAGAGGGAAAGGCTGTTCAGGAACAGTCACAGGGCAGACCACTAAGGCTCCCCAATGACCAAATCCATGAACAGTATCACTTTCCTGGGAGGTGAGCAGTGCGCATGTGAGGTAGACGCACGGAGGGAGCGGCTGTACTGTCAAATCCAAAAGCGCACACAGCACAGCTGCTCGCTCCGTTCATCTAAATGTAATGTTTAGTGCTGAGTTCCAAGAAACTGTTCATCAAAACACTTACAAGTCTCGTAAATCACACAATATTTATTTGTGAGCTCCTGCATCGTCTTTTTTTGAACGTTGACAGGTGTTAAAAAGAAAAAAAAAGAGAAAGAAGCAGAGTTAACGTACATGGATCAGTGTCTGATCATGCTACATGCTTCAGTTGTTCTCTAGGATAAATTGATTAAATAACACCAACTTTAACCCTTTACTAATTTTAAAAAGCTGAAACCACAGAAAACTTCTGAAACTTGTCCATCCTTTTTTTCTCTCTCTCTTTTCCTCTTCTTACTGCTCAGTAACAGATGATGTCACGTCCTGTTGGTCTCAGCATTGGTTTCTATTGGCTGTTTACTCAAGAGGACAACTGATCATTTTATCACCTTGATTTGGCTGTATTTGCATGAACAGCACACTTGTTGAATTACGCCAAAATGACCAACAGTTACAGAGCTGCTTTTTTTGATGCACCATAACTCAGATCGTACAGTGTGGATAAGATTCCCAACAGTAAAAGGCAGAAAGAACAAGGTGAAGGTAAAGCATGTCAGTGACTTCTTTACTTGCTTCACTTTCTGGTGTAAGGGTGCCATTATTAGATTTTCATATCTTCTGTATATGGTCTTGAATGTTTAGTTACTCCCCGTCAGTGTTTCAGGTTGTCTTCACACTCAGTCTTGTAAGATGCTATGTTTACATGAGAGCTGTAATTCCCCTTTAATTCAGAATAAAAGTTAAATTAAAATTAAAAAAAGACCTTGTAAACACCTAATTCAGAATGAAAATGGCCATCCTGTATAGTGGAGGTAGAGCAGCCGTTGCATTAACTAAGTACGGTCTACTATCTCTCTTCTCCGCTACTCCATCTCATTTTTACTCCTCAGCTGATGAAAGTGAAACACTATGTTTTTGTCAAGCTGCTGTTTCAAAATACTATAATCAAAATACAAGTGGGTGACCATTACCAGACCCTCCCTAAGGAAGGGTAAGAAAAACTTTATTGGATATAAAAAGACAGGGTAGTGTTACACCTAGATGAGAAGGAAGGGAACAGGGAAGAGGGAGTCAGGGTAGGAAAATGGAAGGGGTGTGGAAGAGTTGACTGTTTTAAGGTGAGAGTGAAATGTGATGTCATAGTTGTGTGTATTGTGCTTTTTGTGTTGTGTAATCAGTTCAGCCATTATGTTGACAAGTGAGGAGAAATTGGTCACACAGCATCCAGCTTAAAGACTAACTAAACCCCTGCTTTATGCTGACCTGCCACTAGGAGGGTGATATGTGATTACAGAATCTCTCCTGGTCAGTTCTGGTTAAACTGCCCTAAGCCGGATACTATTGTACTGATAACACTTACCAAGGTCTTTTTCAGAGACTATGTAGTTGTTATGCTTAGCACTATCAGCAAAATTCAAAAACCCTGAGGGCACAGAACAGCTACAGATTCATGGGACGCTCACACTGAAACCTCTGAATCCCTGGCCGGTTTGCCGCAAAACCCTTTGATCAAATAAACCCTGTGTCCGCATTTGACTTTTAACCGTTCAACTTGACTCCGTCTCATTTCATTCAAAACTGCCACAACAAAGGGGAATTCAAAAAATGCCTTGATTGTGGGCGGAGCTCCTGAGCACAACAGACAAGCCCACTCAGGCTGCCAGTCAACGCTGTGCAGTGAGTTCACAGGTGAAATGTGTCACTACTATCACATGCACACACAGTCATCAAGCTCACACACAGCCTTACAGACACCACTCAGGGGCAAACAGCCCTGCTGTCCCACCACCTCACACACATAGCGATAAGACATACACCCACGTCCGCGCACACACAGAGACAGACGGGAATACAGACATGTGTCTGTACCATACCTGTCAAGTATCCCGTTTTGGCCGGGAAACTCCCGTATTTTACCCATCTTTCCCGCCATTGACCCGTATTAGTATTTTCCCGTAAATATCCTGTATTTTAATGTAATAATAATTAAAAGATGCCTTTCTAACCATCACCATCACTACCCTCGCAAGAACTGCCACCTGAAATGGTCTGAGTGGCAGTTCTCGCAAGATTAGTGCCGACAGGGGCAAAAAAACCCGGAAACAACTCAGAAAAGAGATGAATGAATGAAGACGTTCCAACGAAAAAAAACAAAGAACTGGTGTAAATACGTTGTGAAATGTGAGAGAGTTTATCTTCCTAAAGAGCAACAGGATGGGACACAGTTACATACAGTATTCTGTTAGATTAATAACTGAGATTTTAACATCTACCACAGCGGAAGGAACCACGTATAAGTCACCATAAAAAATCAGCCACAAATATACACTGCTTTAAAAAAGTGTTAAATGATGTAAAGTCTGCAACAAATGTGTCTAATAAGTCATTAGTGAATACCAGAGAACCACATGAGTGAGCATGAGAAATTATAAGAAAACATATAAGGAAATAAAATGTTAATGTCTAACTTAAAGACAAACAACGTGAAATGAACAGTAGATATGCAACGTGTTGACTTGTACATAAACTGTAAGTATATTAAATAAACACATGTGCTTCATATACACATTTATGTTTTTATTTAGGCTGTTTTATAATTTAGGATTAGGGCTGGGCAATATTTTGAGAAGATGTATTGAGTTTTCTAATTTGGCGATATAGAAAACTACAAAATTGCATATGTATATATATATATTATAGCTTATTTGTATCAAAATACTAGTTTTAGGAGTCGCTGCTTTTACTTCTCAGAACAACATGTAAAGAGCATGTAGATGAGTGCGTCCTAACCCAGACCTTCCCCATAACAAGCTACCATACAGAACTCACTCACACGTGCTGTCCCTTACAGGAGAAAAAATCAAAAGTGTCACATATTGATCAGCTGTTTGTTAAAATTATTAAATTTATGTCGTGTATCACAGTTCTGAGATACACGACACTCAGGTGTGGCTTTATCCCCCCACCCCACCCTGCTGGTTATAAGAGTCATTGGACACTGTGTTGTTGGTGCATTTTCCTCATGTCCTAGGTGTTAGAGCACTAGAAGTAGACACTAGCAGCCCTCCGTGGCCCTCAACAGGAAGAAGCGGATTGAATGAATGAATGAATGAATGAATGCATGAAAAAATATACATGGACCTGCTTATGGAAGGCTATTCCTGCCCTCCAACACCTCACCCTCATGACATTTTCTTTATTTCAGCCAATATTTTTAGCATTAATGAGCTAAATGAGCTGAATGACCAGTGAACAAGACACCACTATATCATTTTGTATCTAGGGATGTCCCGATACAACTTTTTCATTTCTGATATGATACCGATATTGTACCCTTGCGTATCGGCCGATACCGATGTAGTTCCGATATCAGCATGAATCATACATACTTTTATTTATTTATTTATTTATTTTTCTTTAACAAAAAAAATTATAATTACTGATTTTGTAGTGCAATGTTAGAAAAGGCTTGATCAAGTGATGTTTCTCAAACAGAGAACAATAGTCAGCAACAGTAGGTATGAGAAAAACTCACCCATTTGTTATCAACCAATTGGTTACATACATTTTAACCTTCAACATAATATCTACAGTATTCTACAATTAAACAAATTCAATTAAAAAAAATATTATTGCAAAAAAAATAAAAAAAGAAGAAATTTGTATCCAATATCTGATATTCATTTTCAGGCAGTTATCGGACCGATATCAGATATCAATATCAGATTGGGACAGCCCTATCTGCAGGTGTATAAAATAAGTTATTTCCAATAGCAACATGTTGCTGGGAAGCTTCCCCAATAGTTTTAAAGATAAAGAGTACAATTAAGTTGTCCAGAGGCAGAACTCTTCATATACTGTAAATTGTATTTGAAATTGTTTAAACTTAAGTATCTGATAATGTACTCTTTGTCAAAAATGCACCCAAGTCAAAAATGTTGAATAACTCAATGGATCAAAGCATCCAGCTTTAAGAACCAAGATTTACCAGAAACCTTTTCCAAATTTCGAGGAAAACCCTTAAAGCATCGACCTGTTCTGTGTTGAAATATTTGTCACTTTTTACCGCAATGAAGCACACATGGGAAGTGGGTATCAACATGTCAGGATTTCACAGCCATAGCCTCATTAGTATCTCATGGGAGGAATAAAGAGAGCAGAAGCTGGGATTTTCTTAACCAGTAACTACAAACACAATAAATCCCGTCACACAAGCGGGGGACCATAATGATGTCATCATTTCTTCTGACACTGGAATGTTTTACAATAACTGAGCATCAGTTTTTTTTTTCCCCTTAAAATGTCCATTTCTGAAAATATTCATGCCAAGGTGATGAATACTGATGGGACCTGCAGTAAAGAAACCCCTATGGTGGCCATTGTTAATGTAAGGTAAAACCAGACAGAATTATTTACCCAGATATTTATGTGTGGAGATTAAAATTAAAGCACAAGTTCATGTTATGGCACCATGAGAAAAACTTACATAATGCCTAAACTAAACAGAATTCAGCATTTGGATTGAGCAAGGATGCATTTTGTTTGTTACAGAGAGTGGAGGCTGTCATGCATGCACTGTTGATGAAAAACCGCATAAAGCACTAAATATTATTGTCAAATATAGTGTCATCTTTTTTTACCATTCATAGCTGGGTTTCTATTACAGATTTTCGCAAAATAAAAGAGAGGTTTCTAAATGTCAACAAAGTATAATTGCGTTTCCATTGAACATTGTTTTGGGAGGAAGCCTCGTAACTCCCGTGAAATCTCATCCCGCGAGACTTCGCTGCAGGGAGACAGACGCTCAAAACCTCCTTATAACACTCTATATTCCTTTGTTGTTTCACGTCTAATGTGGCAGTAATGATTTTTAAGTATAATGCTAAGAAATGTCCAGGTCACCTCTTCCATTTACACGTCCGGCGCCATGTTTTCTCGGAGAGAAGTGGTCATGTGACCAGGTACCTCACATCATGTGACCATGTACGTCACGTTCTGTGACGTGTATTTGTGGAAAAAGTGTATCCATAGCGCTTTTGTGACACATTTCAATATCTGAAATACCTCATCATGAAAGACTTTTTAGCGATATTTTAGTGTTTTTTCAAAATTCAGGTGTTTCCATTACCAGTTTTTATTGCGCTATTTAGGTTTTGCGCATTCAGAAGGGTAATGGAAACGCAGCTCATGACTCTCCCATGGCAGGAAACAGCAGCAGTCATCAGGGAATCGAATGAGCAATTATCCCGGGAGGTAGAAATCGTTGTTGGCCTTGGTTCACAAAAAAATGTCACAACGTCAATCTCTGGTCTGTTTTACGTTGACTCTGACAGTACTGAGATTGAACACAGCCATCTGGATTAATCCAGCCTTAACTTGAGTGCAGCTGAGATGTAAACACGGGCAGCATTACCTGGAATAAAAACTTTAATTAAGAAGAATCAGGAGTGAATGTAGGAGGTTTTTTTATTAGAATGCTGCAGGAATGACTGAGAGAGACAATGTACGGTGGGTCTTCGACTCAAAGTGGATTGGTACGGTGCGCTACATTATTTGTAATTATTATTTTGGCAAGACCCCGCACGACCATACCGCTCAAGTCTCCCATTTTGGCCGCGAAACTCCAGCATTTTATCCTTCTTTCTCACCATCGTCCCGTATTAGTTTTTTCCCGTAAATATCCTGTATTTTAATGTAGTAATAATTAAAAGATAAATAAAGAAAAAAACAAAAACAATTCTCGCGAGATTAAAGCCGACAACGGCAACAAATCCAGAAACATGTAAAATGAGAGTTTACCTCCTTAAGGGTAAAGTTAGTGACTGAGATTTTAACGTCTATCACGGAGCAAGGAACGACGTAACTCACCACAAAAAATCAGACAATCACAAGCTCACAAATATTCACTCCTTTCAAAAAGTGCAACAAATGTATATAATAAGTTATTAGTGAATACCAGAGAACCACATGAGTGAGCATGAGAAATTAAAAGAAAATATGGAATGAAGATAAAATGTTAATGTCTAACAAGCAATGTGAAATTAAATATACAATGTGTTGACTTTTTTATGAACTGTAAGTATATTAAATAAGCACATGTGCTTTATATACCCATTTATGTTTTAATTTAGGCTGTTTTATGATGTAGGAATTAGAGCTGGGTGATATATCGAGATTCACGATATGTCGAGTTTTCTATTTTGGCGATATAGAAAACTACAATATCGCAGATATATATATACTGTATATATTGTAGTTTTTAATTCTAGATGATAATTCTGACACTGGTCAGCTCTCCTAAGTTAAGCATCTTTAAAGTATTGAATCATCATATTAAACTTTCAATTGGTTACTCTCTTTTATAAAGGCTGCTACACCTTATTTTAATTTTTGAAACAATACAATGTGCAGATATATCTTCTCGTATGTTATGTGCTTTTGCATATTGTATGGTGCCAGGGCCATTTTTTGGTGCCAGTCGAGCCCAGAGTGCCAGAGAGCACGAAATCAAGTGACCAGTGCAGAAATGAAACAGAACGACAACAAGTTCGTTTTCTGTAGATGTTTTAATAGCAGGAAATGTTTAGACATTTGACCCACTGTTTTTTTTTTGGGTAAATCTCTCACAGCACTCTCAGGTTTAGTTTTCCTTCAAGTCGGAGATAAAAGGCAGCAGGTGCGTGACAGTGTTGAAAAGTGTCCAGAGAACTGTTTTCTGTTGCATTTCCTACCTTTAATATATAGTCTGTGGTCTGTTTTACACATCGCTCAGTGGCCTCTTTGAAGTCAGAGTGTCACCTTGAAGTTATGTCTCTCATCTTTGCTTTGATGATTAAAAACCTAAAACACAATGTTCATTTAAATCCAGCTTTATTTGATCATATGAACTTATGACTGACAGTCGTCAAACATCCTCATCATAAAGCCACTGATTGCATTCATCCATCAGAGTTGGTTTGAGGCATGGCTTCCTCTATGAGCACCAACACATCACACTGTTGGATTTTTTTTGCAGAGGAAGTGTCTCAGCCTGCGTGTTCAGGAATTTCAGGAAGAGTGCCCAGTCGGATACACAGTGGGGTCTGCAGTGAAGTGGCTGGGTGAGGGGAAGGGTTCAATGGAGATGAGTGGACTAAGTAGTGTGTGGTTCATTTGTGCGTTTCTGTGGTACATTTCTGTCATACAGAGTAGATAGTAGTGGTTTGTATTACCTTTATAAAATGTAATTATGGTCTATGGCAGTGATTCTCAAACTTTTTTGGCTCAAGTACCCCCTTTGTCTGACAAACACATTTTGTTCAGAATACTGTGAAAAAACAACGATAGATCATAATGATGGAATGAATGAGCGATAAAAACAGTGTTCAGTGCCTCCCAAACAGATTTATTTCTGTAGTTTTTATCATTTCTGGTCATCTCCCGCCTGATGAGGGACCAAAACAGTAGCTGTGTTTTCATTACCTTTGGAAATGGACAAAATATAAATAGCACAATAAAAACTAATAATGGAAACGACTGAATTTCGAATTTCACGAGGAGGAATTTTCGATATCAAAATGTGTCACAAAAGCGCTATGGAAACACTTTTCCGACAAATCCATGTCACAGAACGTGATGTACATGGTCACATGACCACTGCTCTCCGAGAAAACATGGTGCGGTACGTGTAAACAGAAAAGGAGGTTCGGACATTTCTTAGCTTTTTACTTTAAAATTGTTACTGCCACATTAGACGTGAAACAACAAAGGAGGTTCTGAGCGTTCGTCTTTCAGCAGCGAAGTCACACGGGAGGAGATTTTACAGGAGTTACAAAGGTTGCTGCTCTAAACAGCCTTCAATAGAAACGTGTTTAAAGAGCAAATATACTTTGTAGACATTTAGAATTGAGAAAACCAGTAATGGAAACCCAGCTTGACTCTTTTCAGTTGATGTTCTAATCAAGATCATTTCTATCATCACTTTGTTTTCTGTGTCATTTTCTGTTTTTGGTCTCATTTTGTGTGTTTTGTTGTTGTTTGTTCTTTTTTATTATTCAGTATATTTTTCTCCTATTTTGTGCATTTTTGTTGTAGTTTTTGTGTGTTGTTGGTAGTATTTAAATTACTCTCTCTCTCAGTGTGTGTCGTGTTACTGTTTCTTAGGTCGTTTTTGCACGTTTCTCTGTTATTTTTGTGTATTTTGCAGTGATCTTGTGTATTTGTCTCTCATTTAGTGTGTCGTAGTGGTCGTTTTTTGTGTTGCTGGTAATTTTATACATCATTATCATTTTTAACCAAAAATAAACATTATGAAACCCCATATTTTTAAAGCAGCGGCTATCCATACGGTTGCCGTATCAATATCCCGACATTCTATCCATTTTTATTTTTTTTCTAATTTCAACTTTATGTTTCTTTAATAACAACAATATAATCATAATATATTAGTATTAATAATACAAGCATTTTCTATAATATTATTTCTTATATTTCTAATTTTTATTGCCTTGAAGACAACATAATTTGATGTTTAATTTGAGGTAAATAAGAAGATAATGCCTGAATATTAATTGTTCAATTTAAGAAGATGAAATAAAATGACTTGCGTTGAATGTTGTGTTATGTTCTACGTTTGGAGATTTATGAACAGGTATGACTGAGAGGTACTCATGGTATGACAAAAAGGCTCAAGACAAGAAAAGTTGGGAACCACTGGTCTATAGGATCATTATTCTGATGCCAATGATTGATAATGTCCCCCATCCTGATGTTGCTGCTGTCTCTTCATCTTAAAATCATCTCTTAACAGATCTTTCAGCATGGAAGCAATTATTTTATTTTTACATGTATTTTTCTTTTATCATAAATAGGATTTCCGAGCTACAGGCTTTACAGAGTGCACTGGTCTACCACTCTAAAGGTTGACCTTGTTGAACTAAATGATCCCTGGGAGGAGTTTGTTCATTAGGCCCATGATTGCAAACACCTGTGCAATGCTGGAGTAGCAGCAGAGACCCACCAACGTGGCTGAAGCACTGAAGTCCATCCAGGACAAGTAGGATTTAGGCAGCAGAGATGTCCAAACCCGGTCCTCGAGGGCCACTAATCCAGCAGCTTTTAGATGTGTCCCTGTTCCAACGCAGCTGAATAAATGTGATGAAGTGTCAGCGAGTATCACTGCTAAAGATCCACTCAGCTGTGTTGGAGCAGGGACAACATCTAAAAGCTGTTGGAACACTGAGTCTATTTCTAAATCAGTAATTTTACTTGTACTTAAGTAGGTTTTAAAAGAAGTATAATTTGTTACATATCTACACCCAACCGTTACTGGGTATATTATTATTATTTGTTTTAAAATGATCAACGGACATTGTGAAACTGCAAAAAAATTATATGACCAGGCAACAATCAAATGCATCACATCACCAATCAGCAATGAATGGTTTTTTTTCCCCCTCAGATTTAGACTTATATATACTGTATATCACTTGTATATAATATATGTATATATATATATATATATATATATATATATTTTTTTTTTTTTTTTTTGTGTAACATCTCATCTCTTCCTTTTTAACTTTATACGTGAGATGTTTACTGTATGCAATGGAACTGGCAATGGCAAGATTTATTATCAAAAATAAACGTGGGGGGTGAAAGTAACTACCGGTAGAAACTTGTACTTTGAGTGCTATTTAATTGAGCTACTTTTTTACTTGTATTTCAGTATTTCATGTATGACTTACTTGTACTTGAGTACAATTTCAATCAAGTAATGGTACTTCCACTTTAGTAAACTATATCTGTACTCTTTACACCTCTGGCAGATCATGTATGTTACGGTGATTGAGGAATGGAGCCCGCCATCGACACCCAATGCCTCAGTAGCTGGGTTTCCATTACCCTTGTAAGTGCGAAAAATCTAAATAGCGCAATAAGAACTGGTAATGGAAACACCTGATTTTCCTAAAAAAACCTCAAATATCTCTAAAAAGTTTTTACGCTTTCATGAGGATGAATTTCAGACGTTTCGATATTGAAATGTGTCTCTATGGAAACACGTTCCGCAAATACACGCCACAGAGTGTGACCTACCTGGTCACATGACCACTTCTCTCTGAGAAAATGTGGTACGATACGTATAAACAGAAGAGGAGACCGGGATATTTCTTAGCATTATACTTATACAGAGTGTTATAAGGAGATTTGGAGCGTTGTCTTCCTGCAGCAAAGTCTTGCGGGATGAGGTTTCACGGGAGTTAGGAGGCTCTTGCCCAAAACAACCTTCAATGAAAACACGTTCATAGCGCATTTATGCTTTGTCGACATTTAAGAACATTGCTTTTAGTGTGCGAAAATCTGTAATGTAAAACCAGCTAGTGATCAACCAGGCGTGTTGGGCACCTCAGCTAATGGGCCTTTCCTCAGGTACACGTTTCTACTTGTAATTCGCTAAACAACCAGTATGAAAAGTTGCCAATGGCTGTCCCAAAAGTGTCTAGAAGTCACTTGACTGATCACTTGCATGTAGCCCAGTTAATAAGCACTGTAGCAGAGGAATCTTCTCTATCTTCTCTTTAGCACATGGATTCATCTCATTCACTGTCATCTGTAGGTTGTATTTGTTATATAGCGATACTGTATATAGAGTTTCTAGAATTTCTATTTAAGAAGGTGGGGGTGGTAATTTAGCTTGTTTACTTGAGCATTGCAGTCACCCTGAACGTCTACCTGAAGGCCATTCATAAATCTGGGCCGTCCTTGAGTGCTTAGGGACGGGGGCTCACAGCGGCCCCAGCTGCTTGTGTAGAAGACTAACAATGTGATCTAAAAAACACCAGAAAAAGTTGATAGACTTGTTGCTTTTTGAAAAAGCGTAACTAAGAGGGCATGAAAAGTTGCTTTACTATCAACACTGGATATTAGTGGTGCAACGGATCAAAAAACTCACGGTTGGGATTGTATCACGGTTTTGAGTCACGGATCGGATCATTTTTTCGGATCAGCAGAAAAAATAAGAAAAAAACAAGACAAATAACTCTTTATTTTGTACATTAAATACAAACAACATTTACTTGAGGTGTCAATCCAATGCTTAAATAACAGTTTGAATCATATAAAAACAAATTAAAGTGAAATATAAGGCATGACACCTTCATCCTTTAAACAGGTAAGTGTATGAAAAAAATGAAGGCATGGCACCTTCTTTTTTTAAACATGGAGAGTGAAATAAAAACTAGCCTATGCCAACCCCAGTGGTCAAAAGTTGTCATTACAGTTTTCCCAAGTTTTAAAAATAACATACACAATATACAAATATTTTCAGTGCCAAAAGAAAACACAGTGACTAGGAAATAATAAAAACGGCGATATAAATTGCAAAGATTCACAAAATAAAACCAAGTAAAAAAAGTTTTAAAGGACCACCAACCAATGACATTTGACCCTCCTGCTTCCTGTAGCAACACATTTTACAGAAATGATAATAATAAAAACAGTTAGATTGATTTTAATTCCTTGAGAAGTTCTCTCTCTCTCTCTCTCTATCTATATATATATATATATATATATATATATATATATATATATATATATATTTGTTATTTTGCTGCCCCCCCGGCAAGAATCTCAAACTTTGCCTATGGGTATACCGGGAACTCTTAAAATGAGAGGTTCCGTACTGTTTGGAGTGCTAAAAAAATAGCTGTAATTAATTAATCACAATTAATGCGTAGTGACAGCCCTACATTAAGTCATCTCCTTACTGCCCAGAGTCAGCGCCAGCCACTATTAAATGGGGGGCATTAAGAAAACTGCAGGGGCACAAAAACCCTCTTGCTACAGACACAGGCATCAATTTTTTTTTTAATCTCACCTTTATGAACAACAGTCTTGGGGTTGGGGTTGCGGTGCCTGGCTGGGGGGGCATGGGTTCGCCTACCTATCGGTCCGTGGCTGGCGGGGTGGCCCTGCTTAGGTGGTTAGTGGCATCCTCTCTCGTCGGGGGGGGCCGGGGCCGCCCACCTGTGGAGGGTGCTATGTCGTGGTGTCGTGCGGGCCTGTGCTGGCCCTGGTGTGGGAGCTGGCCTCTCTCCTGCGGGGGTCGCCTCCTGGACTGCTGGGGGATGTGGCTGGTGCCTGGCTCCGCCTGGGGGGGGGGGGTCCCGCCGTGCTCCGTATGGCCGCCACGGTTCGGGGGGGTGCAGCGGGGGGTCTCCGGTTGTGCTGCTCGGCGCATCTCTGGGGCCCGCGATGCCGTGTGCCCGTCTGCGCCGTCTGCCCTCTCCGGTGGCCCGCCGTGCGGACGGGCTCCTACCAGACAGGCCTCCTACATGGGCACTTCACATCACTCACTCCCAGCTGGTCTGGCTCATCCAGCCCCCCAACCCTTGGGGGGCTGGATGGTGGGGCTGCCCTACTAATCCCTCCAATTTTAATTACACCTCAACACACTACCCCCCGGAGGGTGGGACCACCACTTCCACCCTCCGGAGCTATTGCACCACATACACATATATACACATAGGCTGGATGGGGAGCTTGTCTCGTTTCCTGGGTGCCTTGGGGGCGTGCCTCGCGGCGTGTGGGTCCGGGGTGGCTTGCCGCGCCGTTGTGGGGAGTGGGCGCGCTGGGGGGTGCCGGCGTCTGCGCCGGGGTTGGGGCGGGGTTGCTTGGCGCTCCGGGGTGGTGCTCTTTGCTGGGGGCCGGCTCTAGCTGTTCCGGGGGTTGAGGTCGGAATCGGCCACTTGGTAGGTCTGTCCTGCTATCTGCGGGCTGGCGGGTGGGTGGGTTCTGCGCCTTTGGCTGGGGGCTGCTGCTCCGCATCGGTTGTGTGCCATTGTGCGCGGTCTTGCTGGGTTGTGGCCTGTTCCTGGGCTGGGGGGTGGGGGGGGTGCTCCCCACGGAGGTCTGGCCCGGGGGCTCGACCTTGGGGGTTGCCTGTCCTGCGGTGGTGCCCTTTGGGTCCGGCGGGTCTGGCCGGCTGGCTGGGGGGGGGCGGGGGTGGCGGGTGGCCGGGGGTGCCTGGTCGGTGCGCCTGGGGGCCGGCGGGGCGGCTTGCAGCATCCGGGTGCTGCTTCCGTTCCGGGTCCTTCTGGCCTGGGGTCCGGACCCTGCTGGCTCTGGGCCCACCGGCAGGCGCCCGCCGGCTGCCCGCTCCGCGCAGCTCTGGCCGTCTGCTGGGCGGGGGCCTTGGCTCCTCTGCTGGGGTCTCGGGCGGGGGGCTCTCTGGGCCCTTCCCTCGGGGGGTTGGGTGCTTGGGTGTGGGTGGGTGGGGGGAGCTGGATGCTGGCGGGGGGCCTTGGAGTTGGGGGTTGGGGTTGGTGGGGGGATGTGCTGGGTGCTCGGCTGCTTGGGGCTTCCTCGGATGTGTGTATGGGGGGCGGTGGCTGCCTCTCGGCCTGGGATTTTGGGGGCATCTGGGGGGTTGCCTGGGGCTCCCTGGCCTCCGCTCTTTCTGCTGGCCTGGCTGCCTCTGCGGGCCATGGGGAAGTCCTGGGCTTGCAGTAGCGTTTTTTTTTTTTTTTTTTTTTTTTTGCACATATACTGGTATACGATGCACTGGCACGCCTTGGGATGTGGGATAAAACTCATACTGGGCTTAACCTTAGACACGTTTATCCCAAATACCTGCTTTAGGTACTATCATTCATTCATTCCCCCTGTTCACAGCCACCACCATTATAGCTAAGCTTCACACTTGTCACCATACTGGCTGGATTACACAACATAATAAGCACAATATATTTTACAACCTCACATCTCACCCTCACTGCAAAACAGTCTATTCTTCCCCACCTTTTCTATTTCCTGCCTTGAGTCTCTTCTCCCTGCTCCCTTTCCCCTCCCCTTCCCCCTCCCCCTCCACTTAGGTGTAACACTGCTCTCCCTTTTTATATCCTCCCTATAATAAAAGATTTCTTACCCTTCCTTAGGGAGGGCTGGTGATGGTCACAATTAAGCAATAAAATAAATCAATGTATTTTATTGTCTCATAATGATTGCACTTCCGGTGGTGTTGACCTTTGACAGCATGTGCAGACAAGTAAAAAAAAAAAAATACAACAATCTTCAGTACTCTATAAAATATATTTACCTTTTCTCATTTAGAACGAGTGGAGCAGCCGAAAACTACACAAAACATAGGCATTTTGATTATTTCAGACGGCAGATTCTCACGTTTCCTGCCCTCCATCTGAATTTAGCGCCCTCGGTTTGTCACGAGAATCAACAGAGCAGGCCATAGACATATACACATTCTATTGGCTGATCCTAACAACAGCTCTAGGGTACGTTCAATTGCACAAATGTAAAACAATTACACAACAGTATATTATATCTATGGAGCAGACTCCCGTCCGCTGTCAGTGAATGGACACAGTCAGTTGTGATAGCCAATCAGATATCTTTGATTAATAAAAAATAAAAAGCTCCCCATGTAGTGGGAAAAGTTACAGCTTTCATGATCAGTTTTTAAGGAGCAATCGCGTCAAGTCCATATTCTGACTCAGAATCCAGGACGCGATTGCTCCTGTAAAAACCTAACATGGTGATTTTCCAACTTTATGCTGCTTATTGTTTCCTTCTATTTTTACATTTTTCTGTATCCAGGCTGTTGCAGTGCTCTCTATATCTCTCTCTCTCTCTCTCTTCTCCTTCAGTCTCCGAGTCCAGAGCATCGATTGCTCCTGAACAAACCTCATGTGGTGGTTTTGCAACTTTATGCTGTTTATTATTTCCTACTATTAAAAACTGGCTGAGATAACGTACATTTTAAATCTTATTGTACTTTTTTGTCTTTCCAACTGTGAATGCATACAAGCCAGCACCGTTCCCTGGTCCAGAAACTTCAATTTTTATTTAGGGCATAGAAAATATAAACAAATATTTAACAGATGTATGACTTCTGCAGTCACTCGCTCCCACATAATTTTCCTCCAATCAGACGCCGTCCTGCATAAGAGGCACATCTCATACATCCAGAGTTATTAAAGCTGTGCGTGTTTTCCCTTTAACTACAAAATCCGAAGCTTGCTTTTGAACATCCAACTCACAGAGATGTTCAGTGACTGTGTTAGTGCAGTCATCCCGCTGCTCAGCCGTATTGGGAGCATCCTCAACTTTAAATGAAAAAAATAGCGGCCTATATAACGGAAAATATGGTATTCACTTGAGTGGAATTGCATTTTTAACATTAACGTCAACGATGTATCTGCAGTATCTAACACGTGAGTTCTCCTCATGCTGAAAACTTTACTTGTTGCATACATGAGGAAAATGACATAAATATTAACTCACAGTTATTTGGTTAAGTGACTTTAATCTAATTACTGTTTTTTTACAAATAGTAACGTGTTAGATTACTTAAAAAGTGGTCATATTGGAGTAACTAAGTTACCTGCATCAATGCTGTTGATGATGTTCCTACAAATTCAGGTTTTCTAAAGCACAAGTCAGTCAAGTTGCCCTCACCTTGACAATCCAGAGAATGCTTGGTATGTGCATATGGATGAAAATATAATTTTTTCTAGAAATGTAGGTAAAATTAAACAAGATTAAACAAATTTTGACTCATTGAGCAACTTTGACCTCCTCTCACTGTGGACTTAGTGATTACATCATTACATCATCTGAGTTCCATCTGATTTACAAAGCTTTAACTTAAAAAAAAAGCAACCTTCCACCAAACTCCTCAACACTTGACATTGTAAAGATAGATTTATCGCTCTCCAAGTCATTTCAAAGTGTCCATACAGCCCCTTACAACGAGCGGCTCTGGGGAAACATGGAACTAGAAACATGATGTGATGACTGCAAAAAGTGTGATTGCTCAGTGTGGGATTGTTGTATTTTCCCTCCCTCACAAGCTGCCAGTACTGGCAGACAGCACTAAGAGTGAGGTGAAATGGATAAACTCCAGATTCCTCTTTTTAGGAACACGAGCAGTATATGGCCAAGTCATGGATACTGTGAACATCACTATTTAAAAACGAAAAACACCATTGATGTGTATTGTGTATACTAGAAAGTCATATAAATAAAGCCAATTCATGTTTGCATGTATAGGATGAATATAAAGCACAATAGGTTCATGTTTTATAGGAACAAAAACGCACTAATGTAGGCCTTATTTTAGCATTTTCTCTTTGTGGTTCTTTAGGTTGTCTACTCTCACTTTCTCTCACTTTTAAGGCTGTTGTCCTGTAGCCTATACTGTCCAATATCAGTAGACTCCAACAGACATCTGAAAACTTCTACATAATACACAGTGGTGTGAAAAAGTGATTGCCCCTTCCTGATGTCTTACTTTGTAATGACCTAGTCAAAGTCCTGACTTCAATCCTATTGAGATGCTGTGGCATGACCTTAAAAAGGCAGTTCATGCTCCAAAACCCTCCAGTGTTGCTGAATTACAACAGTTCTGGAACAATTCTGGGCCGAAATTCCTCCACAGCGTTGCTAAAAACTCATTGCAAGTTATCACAAACGCTTGATTGCAGTAGTTACTGCTAAGGGTGGCCCAAACAGATATTAGGTTTAGGGAGCAAACACTTTTTCACACAGGGCCATGTAGCTCATTAATAAAACCATTCATTTAAAAATTAAATGTTGTGTTTACTTGTGTTATCTTTGACTAATGTTTACATTTGTTTGATGATATGAAATATTGAAGTATGGAAAATATGCAAAAAAGTGAAATCAGGAATGGGAAACACTTTCACACCACTGTGTATATATATATATATATATATATATATATATATATACATATATATATATATATATATATGTATATATATATATATATATATATATATATGAAAGTCTTCCTCAGAGGTGATATGCCTTGAAGTGTCCGTTCTCTCAAGGCATAACACCTCTGAGGAAGACTGGCAGTTGACTGGTCAATGTAAAGTTTCCTGAAAAACCTTGTCTGAATAAACAAAACTTTAACATATATCTAAAAAAAAAGAGACTAAATGAACTTACTGGAATTACGATATGAAATATGATATAGGGCTCACAATACAATCTGTAAAATTTAAAAAATATCATTGCAGTTTTTAAACTTTGTTTACTGAATTTTATTTTGTGAACCTTTGAATTTATTTTGCCTTTTTAAAATTATATACATGCACCAGAGATATATGTATATATTCCAAATATATACTATTTACACACAGTATATTGTAGAATTGGGGCAAGTTGACTTAGATTGCTTATTTTGCACAAATGATTTATGTGTAATACATCCAGTGGGACATCAAACATTAAAAGTAGGCTTGTTTTCATTGTAAATACATATAACATAACCTAAAATTAGTTTCGGGGAGGTGGTCTATGTATTTATTGGTACCGTATAATATCATGGTCAGAACTTTAGTGTTGAAAAGGCTGATGTCAATCATCTCTAATATACATATACAGTACATGTATGTATGGGTATTTAGAACTAATAAACTTTCATCCACACACACACTATCTGTACCACTAGAGGTGGAACAATAACTGTAATGAACAGAAGTAACCTTTGATCCCCAAAGGAAAGCATCTTCTTGGTCTTCCTCTCCCTCCTCCCTGTAGACGCAGGCTCATAGTTTCCACTAATACCCAGACAGGCTACGGAGACACTATCATCTGTGGGTGAAACCTGCAGACAGACACACCCAGGTATGAGGTCTGATTTGGAAAGGAGAGAAAACACTTAGAACGACATCATTCAGGATGGTACTTAGATGGTTTAGTTTGGCCGTCTGTGTTGGTGGTGGGAGAGTTTCTCTTAGTTTTTTGAGAAGCAAAAGCAGCGTAGAGGCTCTGTGTGGCGATACCCCACCCTTTGTGTTATGGTCTCGTTACCAGGGTGATTTTCAAAACTAAACCGCCCTTGAAATCAGTAATTTTGAAGTGTTAGTTTAAAATTGGGACACACTTTCCTCTGGCAAGTCGTCAATTCTATCACTTTGGCTACCTGCGTATGTGTCTTTCCCTCTCCTCTGTGTCCTTCTCTCCCTTTTCTGTTTTTGAAACTCACCACGTTTTCTTCTCTTCTCTGGTGCAAACCTTCCCCAGCAATACTGGGTGTTATTTGAGGTCAGGAAGACCTCAGGGCCACAACCTGTGAGAAATACAGTTGACATGTATTCAATCATCAGCCCCCCCACATGACAATGAGCCGCATTTACCAACTGCAACATATGTTTGCAACATGGCAACACAAAAAGATAGAGTTTACGATTTTAAAAGGACAGTGAGTGTGTGCCAAGTTTATACTGTGACCCAAAGCTGAATGAAGGCTTCAGCCATGATTTACTATGAGGTTTCTTTTCTCACACAGAATATGAATCATTTCTGCTTTCGTTTATCAGCCTCCCTGGCCTCAGCTGCCTGAGATAGAAAATTGGTTTTACTACAATGCTTCCAAAAAAAAGCTAGTGTTTAAAGTATTAGTACGCTAGAATTTTGCCTGAAGAATATACTAACATAATGCATATTATTCTTGTTAAAACAATTACTTATAACAGGCATCTTTTTATAAATGGCATAGTCACACATTGATTATGGAAAGGTGATTGTTGACCTTCCTACAACTGAGATCCAGGAAAGTGGTGCTGATATAAAAAAAAAAAAAATAATAAAAACACAAACACAATGCAGACCACCACACCTTCCCTTGAATAATCCTTGCACCAATGCGTCAGTGTTTGCGCAACATCCTGCACAAACCCCTTTGAAACCGTCAAGCCACTGCAGCAGCTGCAATCCTTTAAACACCAGTTTACTGGATCGATGGCAACTCAACAACTACAGCTTTGTCACTTGAGGACATGCAGATCCTCTGCTGTGTACCGCAGTGAAACGCAATCTCAATCCCTAATATGCCCTGCAATGAGCTGTGCTGTCATTTGGCAAGATTGAAATGAAGAAAATTAAATTGAACCAACAAGAATTGAGTAATCATCATAATCATTATGATCTTTATTATCACAATGACGACCAGCTACACTGATGAGGCGATGTGTGCAGCTGAGGTGGAGACAGGACTTTAACAACCATATTTGACAAAGTAAAGTAGAGGTTGTGAATGCAGCTTAATGTTCTTCCTTGAATAGTGCTTTATTAGTTATTATTATTAGTTATGAGCAGTGTTGGGCCTTTACTTTTGACAGTAACTAGTACTGTAACGCAATATTTTTTAAAGAAATAAACGCAGTTACCGTTACAATATGGTGCGTTTGTCTGTTACTTGGCTAGCTGCGGTGTACTTCCTGTTTACATTGGTGCTGTAATTTTTTTTGCGGGATGCCGTAAAACAGAAGGAGAAGAGCGGCTGCCATAACAAACATAACAAAAGAAGAAGAAGAAGAAGAAGAAGAAGAAGAAGAAGAAGAAGAAGAAGAAGAAGAAGAAGAAGAAGAAGAAGAAGAAGAAGAAGAAGAAGAAGAAGAAGAAGAAGAAGAAGAGGATTGTGGGTATTAACTTAGCGCTAATCATGGCGAGTGTTAATACGAGTCAACAATACGAGAGCAAGACGAGCTTCACAAAATGGAAATAGGCGCATTATTTTATTGTGGTTGAGCAAGAAAAAAACCTTTTAGTGAAGTGTAAACTGTGCCTTTCAGGTTCTATCGACAGCGACAAACAGCAACTCCAATCTGTCGAAGCACCTCCAGAAGATGCATGCATCGGTGAAGCTCAAAGCTAACCCTGCGTTGTTGGATGCAGTCGATGTAAGGCAAGCCCCTCCACCAAAACAAGAGTGGCTAGATTTGAACAGGACAGTTAACCAGGGACAGATAAACAAAGCAATAGCATGTGGAATCACTCACTTTCAGGCACCTAGTTAGCCTTATACAGTACCATGTCCTAGCGGCTCCAGGGAAATGGGACGAAAAATGTTTTCCAACTACTTGGTTACTGAATATTCAAAAATGGAAAGTGAACTAAAGACAACATTTGAAGGACTAGACAACATCGGTCTATCTACAACTGAAGCTTTTTGGGAATGACAGCTCACTGGATAGACACCACTACTTTTTAATGCCAGAAAGCTGCATTGGCCTGTAAGAGAATGAAGGGTAGGAACACATATGATGCCATTGCTGCTGAGAATGACCACATTCACTCATTGTATGGACTGTCGCCCAAAGTTACAGCTACAGTTACTGATAACAGTTCTAACTTTGTAAAAGCTTTCCGAATGCATCAGCCACCATATTCACTGTCTGGTGATGAGGATGATGAAGAGGATGAAGTTTTCTTCACAGCTGTTGCAGACGTGCTTGACACCAGGGGGATTGTTTTGCCAACGCACCAAAGGTGTGCATCTCACACACTTAACTTAAGATCATGCTCAGATGTTGACAAGTGGCTGCTTTCAAATCCTGGGACTAAAGGAATCTACAGAAGTGCGATTAACAACGTGCACAGCAGTGTGGAGTAAGGCCAGCAGGTCCTCATTGGCTTCAGAGTTAGTGGGTGATTTTGTTGGCAAAAAATGATTGTGCCATGCTCAACAAGATGGTATTCATTCTATGATGCCTTAGCAAGAATTATTGAAATTCCCATAAATGACTTGAGTGCCATCTCTGATCGTTTAGAGGTAAAAAATGTTAAATAATGTTCAAACTGCAATAGATGAGAGACCCGAGGAAGAAAGAGATGGCCAAGAAATTGCTGACAGAAGAGTGTTTCAAGCTCATCCTTTGCACAGCAAGCAGCCAAGATGCCCACGTCTCCACCAACACCAGTTTTAAGCTCCTGCAAAGTGCAGCACTTTTTCTGTTTTGAAGAGAGTAAAGATACCTTCAGCAATGCGGAAAGTGAAGTATTGACTTACTTGAGAACACCTGAAACGGGCATGCATATTCTCAAAAACAATTTCCAGCATGAAAGGAAATTTCTCTGAAGAAAAATGCAGCTACTCCATCCAGTGCACCAGTGGAAAGACTACTGGGAAGTTTGGAACTGTCTCCAAAGAGAAACAAGGTGTCTGACCAAAGGTTTGAGAGACTTCTTCTCATCCGGTACAACCACAGGTATGAACGATAAAATGCAACTATAAATATTTTCAAGCACTTTTTGTTGAAAGGAAGCTCACAATTGTAATGTTGTTTTTTTGAGGTTTTTAAAACCAGTTCATTAAGTAGCCACAGTGACACATTTTCTATATTTCTGAATAATAATTTTATATAAAATGCATTGCATTGTGAGGCTGAGGAAAATGCTGTGATTTTTTTTCCTTATTTATTTTTAGAAGCATTTACAATGACAACAGCAGAATCTGCACTTGAAATACACACAGGTTACTTTACATGTTACGGTGCAACTCTTAAGTTGTGCTGAAGTTGAAAAATTGCTCATTTTTCATTTTGGAGCAGCTGTTTTGTGCTTTATATGGTTGTTTTATTGCATTTTTTGGTCAAAATGTATTCTGAATGTTATTTCAGATTGCTTGCATTTATTTATTTTGGAGGGTGTGTGTTTATGTTGTACGTTGTTGCTAGTTTTTGCACTTAAGCTGTAAGGGAACATTCTAAGGGCTAAACACTACTGTTTTTATGATGCTGAAGCCACCATAATTTTTGATTTTCGAGTCTGGATAATATTCAGGTTGTTTCGTGGTTTACATTTCAGAATTTCTTGTAACATCTCAAGTAAATAAACTAGCAGTGGCATTGAAAAAATACTTTGTGTTTCAGTTAGATTGGTGTTTGTAAAGAAAGACTAATGGTGAACAGAGTTTAGTACTGTGAATGCAGATGATTAGAAACTGTAGGGTTGGATACGATAACATTTCATTTATCAGAGGCTTTTTTCCAAAGTAATGTTAATACAGTAGCAGTAGGGGTAGGAGGGATTCAAACTACTCACCCTCTGAATACAAGCCAGCTTCCTTAACCACTATTCCTCCACCGCAGAGTTGATCAACACTGGATTATTTTATTATTACAGCTTTGATATGAAGCTGTACGGACACAGATGACCGAAAAAATAATACATTCTTTAATGTAACTCAAAAGTTACTTTTTCCAGTAACGCATTACTTTTTGGTGTAAGTAATGAAAATAGTAACTGAGTTACTTTGTGAATTAAGTAACTGGTAACAGTAACTAGTTACTTTTTTTCAGTAACTAGCACAACACTGGTCTATTACACATTATCTATTCACACACAGGCACACCAAAGGTGACAGGGCTGCCTCTGTCTTGGTTAGGTGTCTTGTCCATCGATAGTTCAACACATAGACAGGAACTGCTCGGAAATGATCTGAAAACCTATTGATTTAAAGTAAATCCACTCAACACTCTGACATAGTCACCCTTAGTAGAACATTAATTGTCCATTAATAGAAATTGTCAATAGGTGTGTTTCCATTATCCTTGGAAATTCATTACTTTCAAATAGTTTTTAGTTTTTACTCTTTCATGAGGAGGAATTTCAGATGTATCGATATTGAAATGTATCGCAAAACCGTCATGAGAAAACTTTTTCTGCAAATACACGTCATAGAACGTGATGTACATGGTCACATGACGTAAAGTAGCTGGTCACATGACCAATTCTCTCTGAGAAAATGTGTAAACAGAAGAGGAGAGCAAGATATTTCTTAGCTTTATACTTAAAAATGATTACTGCCACATTAGACGTGAAACAACAAAGGAATACAGAGTGTTATAAGGAGATTTGGAGCGTCCATCGTCCTGCAGCCAAGTCTCGTGGGATGAGATTTCACGGGAGTTACGAGGCTCCAGCCCAAAACATCCTTCAATGGAAACACGTTTAAAGCGCATTTATGCTTTGTCGACATTTAGAAATACTAGTACAGTGTCCTTCGGAAGTATGTATTCATATAGTGGGAGCTTAAATAGACAATTATGGCCAAATGAGTGTGTGTTTGAAGGTTGGATGAACAAAGAGGTGTCCATACTCTGTACTCTGTAGCATTATAAAGGGGTATATTTGCAGGTGCGAAGTAAGGGGACATGCGCATGATAAATGTGTTTGTTATTTTTTTACTCATTTTTTATTTTTTTTCGTTTGGTGTATTTTTCTGTAATGTATGTTTTTTTGAGTCATTATGAGTATTTTTTTCTGTTGTCTTTTTGTACGTTTTTTGTATAACTATAATTTTTTTTGTTGCCATTGTAATGTGATTCTGGAGTCATTTTGTGTATGTTTGTATATTTTTGGTGTAGTTTTGTGCATTTCTGTTGTCATTTTGTGTATTTTTGTATAACTATTTAGTTTCTGTGTATTTTGAGTCATTTTCATATTTTTGTTGTTGTTTGGTGTATTTTTCAGTAATATATGTTTTTTTTGGGTCATTTTGTGTGTCTTTGGAGCCTTTTTGTACATTTTTGTGCATTTCTGTTTGTGTACTTTTTGTATAAATATTGTTTAGTTTTTAGTTTTATTTTACTCATATTATAAACACCTTATGTGCGGTGAGGGCGTGTTTTGAAATGTGTGTGTGTGTGTGTGTGTGTGTAGGTGTGTGTGTGTGTAATCTCTACCTGATTACAGTGTGGGACTCTCTCATCTCCTCCGTGGGTTCTCTCTCACACACTTGCAGGCGCATCAGCCGTGCTCATGCACATACTCCGTCACAGGTTGTTGAAACGCGTGTGTGGAGAAAAAAAACGGACCCGCGGGAACTATTTAAAATTTACCGGAACTCTTCTGAAAACTTGTGAAAGAGCTTTAAACTATCTTCCTTTCTCTCACTCGCGTGCCCGCAGTTCGTGTCTGCCTGGCTGTGTGTGCAGCGATTGGCTCTGGTCTCACACGTGACTCTAGCTCACCACTGTGATTGGCTCTGTGCAGTGAAATAGATATAGATGGTGCGCTAGCGGCCCCTCACACTGAGGTCAAAAGCTGAATAGGTTTCAGTTCTGGGTGAAAATAAATGTTTTGAAACGACCAAATTACTCCAATATAACGGATGCACAAACTTGGAGTTATTGGAACAAAGTTTCAGGTTAAATAGATACCACGTCGAGGAGATATTCGCTCCACAAACACGCACGCACGCAGGCACACAGAACTTTCTTGCATTATAGAAAGATAGATAGGTTGGTTTCATTTTGCAAAAATCTGTAATGAAAACCCAGCTATTAGCAGGATGTGAGACCAAAAAACTGCAAACTCACTGACTACTGCTTTTAACGAACAGCGAGGGGAGATGTGAAAACAAGATGGAGCTGGATCACTCTCACAGCATCTTACAGAACCCACAAACAGACTTAAAACAGAAAAAAAAAAAACATGATCAAAAACATGAACTGAAATGAAACAAAATAAATAAATACCAGATTCCAAATAAGCATGAAAATAAATCCGAACTCCCTTTCCAGACCATAGAACCATAGAAGATCGAAAAAATTATATATTGCCAAAATTATGACATCTATCATATTTTAAACTGGTTTCCATCAAAAAATACCAAAGAACAACAAAAGACAAAATAAATCAAATGAAATCGCTAATTAAATAATTTCTGCTTACATCCCTTTGTCTTTATACTTATCCACACTGCATATTGGGTGACTAACAAAGCAGATGGTAAATATTATATTAGTTTTTCTTTGACTCCCTTATGTAAATGGTAATTTTTTTTGTTTGTAATAATGACTATTTTAATTTCCAGCAAAGGTCTTTGATTTGACCTAGCCATTGCTGAGGCACTTTTACTCAAGGTTTTGGCTTCAACAGTTTTGTTGATCTGAAGTGGGATATCACATACAGTGTCTTCTATCCATCCTGGAGTATTGCTTTTATCTTAATTCAAATGTTTGCTAACACTTTTCAGAATCATTGAGTGTTAAATCCTTAAGGTATTGTCAGAGTTGTGAGGAGTGAAGTGTTGAGAAATATTTGCAGGGGGAAAATGAGGTAGACCAGAGTGAAAGTGTGAGAAAAGTCCATTTAATGATGAAATCTCAAGATAAAAGAAAATAAAGCCTTAAACCTTAAAAAAAAACTGACTAATTGGAAGACAAGTCGCTGGCTGCTTTGACCTTTGATTTAGCTGATAAATCATATTCATATAATTCATATTTCTGAGAGGATAGTGTACATAAAAACATTAAATCACATGGTTACTGATTATTATTTCTTTGTATTTCTAGGCTGTGAAACAGCTACTTTTTCAGTGTCATTCTGATTTTTGCTACTTGGCTACATAAAATAATTAATTTTTGTAGTAATATGACAGTCACAGACAATTGTTTTTACAGAATTACATAATTACTTAAAGGTGCGGGTGTCTGAATATGTCTGTTGGCATGTCAGATGTTGGCATTTTTATAACATTACTAAAAACACATTCAAGTCGTCTGCCTCTGAAATGTGTAGATTTCTAGAACGTGGATTAAAGGGTTTATACTGCTCAGTGTTAAAAAATGACAATAAATTCTAACTTCTTTGTAATGAGTAGAATGAAGAAATAAACTTTAAGAATGTGATTGTATTACCATTAATGATCACATTATTTTATTAATTATATTGCACATAAAGGAGTCATTTATATATACATATTATTGAACCATTCACCAAATGGAGCGAAGGTGCAGTGCATACATGCAGAACTTAGCATAGTTGCTAATGCTAAAGGAGTGGGAGAAGATAAACAAAAGTAATGTTAATTGTTAAGGTCCATTGAAATATGGACATAGTGTCGAGGTGAGCCCATAGTTCTGTCAAATAACAATTTAGAAAGTGCATGCTATGTAGCGTTGTCACGATAAATACAGATTTGCCAAAAATGTTGAATTTAATTGCCCAGACAGACACATTAACAGATGTTTTCTGTTG
This sequence comes from Gouania willdenowi, assembly GCF_900634775.1. Taxonomy (NCBI): domain Eukaryota; kingdom Metazoa; phylum Chordata; class Actinopteri; order Blenniiformes; family Gobiesocidae; genus Gouania; species Gouania willdenowi. The sequence continues at coordinate 29,011,451 of NC_041059.1, forward strand.
TAATATTTATTGTAAAATACTAATACATACGTTTAAATTTAATTTAGGATGTTTATTATTATGGGACAGCCAACAGTAAAATAACTGCTTGTACAATTCAGATCCAGATCAATTTATATATAAGGTTCTCATACCGTATAATCACGCAGTGCTTGTCAGATTCTTATAGCTATTTGCTTCAGAGATTTTATTACATGATCTATTGCTTGACACTCCCTTGTAAAAACAAGGGTCTCATTTTTGGCTGCTATATTTCTAAGAGTGACAATGATGGACAAAATAAAGGTGTGAGTAATGATCCTTTGGGTTTTCTGTCAATCCTGGAATGAGATACTTTGACTGATGGTTTGCTTCACCTAAACTAGAGTACAGTGTCGGAGTAGTTGTGGACCCCAACAAAGGTAATTTGCGATACATTTATCTTTTTTAACACTATTGCAGTTTTAAAGTCAACAAGGCAAGGCAAGGCAGATTTATTTGTATAGCGCATTTCATACACAATGCAACTCAATGTGCTTTACATGATCAAAAAGTGCAACAGATAACAGCTTAAAATCAATAATAACATTAAAGTAGGCAACAAAACATTTAAAATAATCAGTAAAAGCATTCAAAATCATCAACAAACATCAATAACAACATGACCAACAATTTCCCTTTCAATCATATGCAGTAGAGAAAAAGAGTGTCTTTAACTTTGATTTAAAAATGTTCACATTTGATGCTGACTTCAGCTCTGCTGACAGTTTGTTCCACTTCTTTGCAGCATAACAACTAAAAGCAGCATCACCATGTTTACTGTGAGCTCTGGGCTCCACTATCTGACCTGTGTCCATAGATCTGAGAGACCTGCTGGGTTCATACCTGACTAACATGTCACTGATGTATTCTGGACCAAACCCATTCACAGATTTATACACCAGCAGCAGAACTTTAAAGTCTATTCTGAGGCTGACTGGGAGCCAGTGTAAAGATTTTAAAACTGGAGTAATGTGTTCTGACCTCTTTGTTCTGGTAAAGACTTGAGCTGCAGCGTTCTGAACCAGCTGTAGCTGTTTGATGCTCTTTTGGGGGATTCCTGTCAGAAGACCATTACAATAGTCCAGTCTGTTGGAGATAAAAGCATGGACCAGTTTCTCCTGATCTTTCTGAGTCATTAAACCTTTCACTCTGGAGATGTTCTTTAGGTGGTAGAAGATGTTTTTGTGATAGATTTGATCTGACTGCTGAATGTAAGATCTGAGTCTGAATCAAAACACCAAGGTTTTTGACTTGGTCTTTAGCTTTTAAAGATTGAGACTCAAGATACTTGCTAATAGCAGTCCTATTTTCCTTGTTATCAAGGCAAACACCTCTATCTTGTCATGGTTTAGTTGAAGGAAGTTTTCACTCATCCAGAAGTTTACTTTTTCTAAGCAGTCACACAACACCTCAATGGGACCATGGTCATCTGGGTTCAGTGATAGATATAGTTGTGTGTCATCTGCTTAGCTCTGATAATAAACCTTACAGTTCTGTAAAATTTGTCTTAAAGGAAACATATAAAGGCTAAACAGAAGAGGTCCAAGAACAGATCCCTGAGGAACCCCACAGGACATTGGTAATCTGTCAGATTCAAAGTTTCCAATGCTAACAAAATAACTTCGCTCCTCCAAGGAGGACTTAAACCATTGCATTACTTTTCCATTTAGTCCAACCCATGTTTACAATCTGTGCAACAAAATTGTATGATCTACATTGTCAAATACAGCACTTTGATCCAATAGAATGAGAACAGATACTTTTCCTGAATTAGTGTTCAACCTTATGTAGTTGATCACTTTGATAAGAGCAGTTTCTGTGCTGTGATGAGAACGAAAACCTGACCATGTATCAAATATTTTGTTGAATGTTAATAATTGACTCAGTTGGTTGAAGACCACCTTCTCAATGTTCTTGGTCATTAATGGAAGGTTGCTGATTGGTCTATAGTTAGCCAGTATAGAGGCATCCAGTGTTCTCTCTTTTTTTATTAGAGGTTAAACATTAACCATTCACTATTATTTTGAGCAAAACATTTGCATCATTTATTCTTTAAGTCTGTAAAATATGAACCAATATTTGGATGAGATTCTTTTCTTTCTATTGAAGGAACAATGAGTCTGTTTACACAATGTTTCATTGATACTTGTCTTGATGACAAACCCTCTTTAGATTGTTGCATTGTTTTAAAGGCAAAAAAATATTGACAAAATGTAGGTAGCAGAAGCCAAAAATCAAAGGATTAGTTAGATTTACAGTTCAATTCAAGGCATTCCTGTTGTGTCCTTGGGCAAGACACTAACACTGTCCAAACGTATCATGGAAATGGTTCCATCAAACTGCTGCAAAGAAGCTGTGGTTTCTCTAATGGTTTCCATCTGTACTTTTGTTTTTTGAAAAAGAAAAAACACTATCAGTTCAAGTCATTATTGTCACTTATGCTGTTCTAATATTTGGGAACAAGATTACATTTTTAACCAACCATGCTTGGTGCTTTCTTTAAATGGTTTGCAGCAATTGCTCCCGTTTTCTTCCACAGCCCAATACTAAGTGTTTTCCAGTAATTATAGTCTTAATTAGTAGTTATTCATACCAAAAACTAGTGCAATTCTCAACTTATCTGGTTCTGTGGGAGTATTTTGGATTGCAGTTGATGTTTTCATTTAACATATGTTTCATTTTGTAAATTGGAAGTTATGAGTCCAATCACCAGTGGGGCTTCATTTTGGTTTGGGTTTTGTTCTGGTTTCTGTTTCACTTCCGTTCATCCATCCATCCATCCATCCATTTTCAGACCCGCTTCATCCTGTTTTTCAAGGTCGCGGTGGTCTACTGGTGCCTATCTCCGGCTCACACTGGGCGCTAGGCAGTGACGTGCAGTCAGGGTAGGCAAGGTAGGCAGTGCCTACCCAAAGGTGAATTGATATTTTGATTATTTGTTTTAATTATGATATTATAAATTCATTATTTTTCCATTTCCGATAGCCTACAGTACCAATAAGTTTGAAAGTGTCAGCGTTTTGTGCTTTCCATTGCCCAAATGACTAAATATCACTAATTTATTTCCTGGTACGGCAGAGACGCTGCACAGTCTCACTCCGCTGTAAGGCAGGAGGAGGCCACACCCTCTACCAAAGACACATTGCTGCTCTGCCTCTGGCCCTCATAGCCTGTGTTTATATGTGTTTGCGCATGCGCAGTCAATTCCCCAATATGAAAACCATTTACGTGAAAAGGCAGCTCTCTACGCTGCCTTTGGAAATCACCGCGCTATGCTAAATGCTATATGTATGTTCACAGTGCATTAGTGAATTGATACAGCATGGCTGCTGCTGCTACGTTCTCTAGCTAGTGGGTGGGATAACACTACAGTCAGGATGACAGCGCTAGAGATGATAAAGAAACTTTCTTTTGAGGAAAAATGACAGCTTTTAAAAGATGGGAGACCAACACCTGAGTTACCAGACCTTCAGCGAAGGTAAGGTCAGAACATGTTTCATACTTTCCACAGTGAATGGTAGGATTGGCTTTGTGGATGCGCCTCACTGAGGCTGTTCTGAGTTGCTGTTGTTGTTGTTGTTGCTGTCGTTTTCTCTGTTTCTGATTTTTCAACACAAACAACGAATGTGCTGTCGTGTCATGAGATATATTTTGTTGGGAGAGTATGGAGGCTTTGTTAAATAATTGTTTATGTTTCTTTAATGGTGTTTTACGATGATGATTTTGTTAGATTAACACTTGGCAGCAGAAACATATGAAATTATCATTGGTGTTGACATTGGTGGTCTTGATTTGCAACGCCCTGCCTACCCAACCCTAGTGTTCACGGCACATCACTGGTGCTAGGCGGGGGTACACCCTGGACAGGGTGCCAGTCCATTGCAGGGCAACACACAGACAGACAAACCACATGCACACACATTCACTCCTACAGGCAATTTAGAAACTTCAATTAAACCAAATAGTCATGTTTTTGGATTGTGGTAGGAAGCCGGAGTACCCGGAGGAAATTCAAGCAGCACATGGAGAGCATGCAAACTCCACACAGAAAAGACCCAAGTATACACCCCAGGGCTTGAACCCAGGACCTTCTTGCTGTGAGGCGGACGAGCTAACCACTAATCAACCGTGCGCCCTACTTCCATTCATATTTTGATCATTTATTTCATTAATAGTCTGTTTTGTTTCGCTTCCCTCTCTTTGTGCTAGTTTAATTGAGATGATTTATTCATTCACACTCTTGTCAGTGGATGAAGAAATCCCTCTTGGCTTCACACAAGTGTGCCTAATTTCCTGATTACCTTCTTCCAATTATTAAAGAGTGTTTGACGACTGAGTGAGTGCTGGTACATTGTCTTGTGATGCATTTCCCTCTGATTCATTCTGTGTCTGGTTTGCCTGGATTCTGGTGGCTTTTGGTTTTCCTTGTTTTTAGTCTTGATTTGCAAACATATATTTGTACTTAGCTCTCAGTTTGCTGGTTTGTCTTTATAAGTTTTTTTTTTGTGTGGGAATTTAGACTTGCTATTGGAATGCTACTCCTGCCTGCTGTCTCCTACTCTGTTTTTCTGTGGTTGCTTGGCTCTGTGACTGCAATGGACCCCAGCCTGTAGTCTCAATAATTTTGCATTGAATCAAACAGCCTGAAACTTTGGATTTAGATGCAAATGCTGTGTATAAAGTGTCTACTACTGCCTTTTAACTTAAGGACTTCCCATCCATGTGGTGACAAGAGAGTAATACAACTTGCATATACTGAAAATAAAAAAAAAATACCCACTAGTATTAAAGGGCCCGTGTTATGCTAAATCAACTTTTCTGTGCTTTAAACATGATGTTTTTTTCATTGATTATCTCAATCGTTAGTTAGAGGGTGATTTGCTCCTTTCTTACTGCAGGGTGAGCCCAAACACCTCGCTCCTATTTGATGACGCGTCCCCACTTTTCTGACGAATTTGAACTGAGCACTGAGCTAGTGAAGCCGCGCCTCCGGGAAGCTCTCTGCCGTGATTGACATGTAAACAGACATGCCCACGAAGGTGAGCATTTCAGCATCCTTCGTGCAGTGCTATGTATGTATTTCCTATAGTCTATGTATGTACTGGCGAACGCCCCACCCCCACGCTCTGTCTCGTGTTTATAAAGCAGCATGAGCTCGGCTACGGAGTGGGTGGGAGGAGGGCGGGGCGTCCTCTGGCCCTATGTCACCGTGCGGGGAGGAGGAAGTCAGTGTCCCGTCTATATACGCCCACTCATAAATATGCATAAGCGGGACGCAAATCAGCCTGTTTGCGTAGAGTTGTTCAGAAAGTGACTTTTCAGAGGCTAAAACTCTGGAAAACAGGCGAGTTTGGGAAAATAAACCTCAAATACTATGTTTTTGGGGTTCTTAGAACAAATGGAGATGGGTGAAAAATAGCATGACATGGGACCTTTAAATCAATTTTAGAAAAAGTGAAAACCATGACTCAGAGAGCGATAATTATATTTCCACTAACCACATACTAATTAGATTTATAATGAAAAAGCATACTGTATTGGTCTATGTTTTATTATGCATGAAAAGTCATGAAAGTTTTGTTTTCCTTTATTTTATGAGTTAAAAAATAAGGCATCTGTATTGATTCATGGATGAACCCACACATGCAGGTTTACTTGTACACCGTTGGTTGACCACAGATCAAGCCACACTCATATAACCGAGGTTTAAACGACCTGCGTGAAGCAGGAAGTCTGCAGGTCATTCTTTACTGCCATTGCTATCCTGTCCTCCTCTTCAAAGCGCTGCTATTATTAGAGTAATGGTTTTACTCCAGGGACCCAGTGGCTTTTATCTGGGAGCTTAAAGTGATCAATGGCCTATTTCTACTTGTGTTTTCAATGTGGCTGAGAAAACAGGTTTTCACTGTTTGACATGAGGTGGAAGGGAAAGTCAGGTATAAATGTGGTGCTTAGTTGCTCTCAAAAATCCCTTTTATAGCATTGTTAACACAGGGGGTTTTTACGCTTTAGAGCAGTGGTTCTCAAACTTTTTTTGGCTCAACTACCCCCTATTCTCTCATTTATGAATCCAAGTACCCCCTTTGTCCGTCTACAACATTTTGCACAGAATACAATGAAAAAAACCACTATCGAGCATGATGATGGATGAAAGAGTGATAAAACACATTATAAAGGATCTCATTTTGCCTCGTGAACAGAATTATTTCTGTAGTTTTCATCATTTCCAGTCATCTCCCGCCTGGTGTGGAACCAAGACTGACCATTTCAGTTTGTGCTCAAACAAGATCATTTTCATCATCATTATTATGATTATGATTATCATTTTAACATTAACATTATAAAACCCCATGTTTTTAATGCGTTCATTTTTTTTTCCCCACTCTCTCTTTCTGAAGTACTCCCTGTAGTACCATCGTGTTCAAAGATTCAAGATTCAAAGTGTTTATTATTATGTGCACAGTAAAGAAACATGTTTCCCTGCACAATGACATTTCTATTTTACTCACCCCACTGGATGCCACAAAAAAAAAAAAAACAAACAAACAAACAAATAAAGAGAAAAGTATAGTAACAATAATTATAATAATTTAAAAAGTAATAAAGATAAATATAAATATGTACAACATAGCAAAGATAGAAAACTCAAATACAAAAGAAAAGGTACCCCTAGGGGTACACGTACCCCCATTTGAGAAACACTGCTTTAGATGACACTAAAGTAAGTAATTTCCAGTAACTCCTCAGCAGTTTACAATGACACACATGGTCGATTATTCAATTGTATTTGTGGAAATATTCAACTTTAAGATAAAGAAAACAAAAACAAAACAACCCTGACCATTATTTTCTATTGGACCCTTTGCAGTAAAAGCACATTGTTCATAGATCAACCACTAACAGTGCTTTCAGTCTTGTATCCTCAGCAGGAAAACACTTCCAGATCCTGCAGTGGAAGCCTTGTAGTTCCTGCTGGTAACTGACAACAGTTTTTCCAAACAACAATGAGACTGGGGGCTGATAATAAATGGAAACAGACCATACTGTGTGTTGTTTCTTTTTATGGAGGTCACAAAGGATGGAGCATGTAAATTATTATTATGCACCTAAATAAGGACTATTAGTTTGGAATGAGAAAATAAAATCACCGTTCATTTTATTATTTGTTGTCTCTAAACATCATCTGTGGTTTAATGATTTATGATCATTGTATAAGTGTTTTGTAAAACCAATCTCAAAGGATACAGTTGCAGTTAAAGCAGAGGTTGGTTATTTTTCTGCCTTTGAAATTTGCACCCAACAGGTTTTGTCTAATAAAATGTGATATTCATGATAAGTTTTTAAGATTCTTTTAGTCAAAGTGTCCTGAGACCTGATCCATGTTTGCAAAGCTTTCCCTGGCCAACACACAGCTTGAATAGGTCCTTATCCAGATGCAACAAACTGTTTATTTTAATTAGGTGCATTGGAGCAGGAAAACATCAAAACAGACAATCCCAATATTCCTGTGTGTGAAAACAACTACCATATGTTTGTTATCAGGGACTGCTGTGTGTCTACTCTGTCCCTGACTGAAACTGAAGACCACTGCCCTGAGGGGATGGGTAAATAAAAAAGACTTACAAAGAGTGCCAGGCCACTGGCACCCATTCATAGCCTGCACGACCAGTTACTGATCCTTCGTGATGCAGACAGGGTTTCTATGTTGCCAATGCACTACTAAACAATAGTTAACCATCTCAAATAACACAGTTTGCTCACAAGACGTATCAGCAAATTATAATAAAAATTGATTATTATCTACATAAAAACATGTTATTTGGCTTGAATTTTTAAAAAAATGGAATGGAGTCCTTTTTGTTTGGACAGTGTATAAGAGTTTTCAATGTAGCCTGGCACTGTGAGAAATGATTCCTTCATTTCCTGTATTTTTGTAAGCCTGTAAAAAGTCCCCATCAGTCCTGTTGTAGGCTGCAGCCTGCTGTTTGGAAACCTGCAGGGTTTGATCAAAGCTACTGGGCTGGCAATGATCCAAATAGCGCTCTCAGCCCAGCCCAGTATCAAAACCCAGTGCTATGCGATCATGAGGGTTGTATTGGGCACACCCATCTTCAATGCAACATATTAAAGTGCCATATTAAGCTAAATTAGCTTTTCTGTGGTTTAAACATCACAAAGTGCTATATAGGCTTCATACACATGCCCATGGTGTTTTTTCAATCGTTAGTTAGAGGGAGATTTGCTCCTTTCTTACTGCAGGGTGAGCCCAAACACCTCGCTCCAATGTGATGATGCGTTCCCACTTTGATGATGAATTTGACACGGCACTGAGCTGGAGAAGCCACGCCTCCAGGAAGCTCTCTGCCACGATTGACATGTAAACAGACATGCCCAGGAAGGTGAGCATTTCCGCACCCTTCGTGTAAGGGGGTGGCTCAGGTGTTACTGGTAGAAATCCATAGACAATGGGCAACTTAGTTCCTTGAGCGTGAGGGGATTGTTCTAACGGGGGCGGCTCCAGGTTCAGGTCGAGTCCACCGGTGCCGCACCTGGGCAGACAGCAAGAGGGACCAGCACAACACGTCCAAACACACCAGACATCCAAGGCCCAAGGCCACTCTCAGTAGAGCATGGTGATAGCGTTTTGGCAGTACTCACTGACAGGGAGAGCTCCTCGCTCTCCAGCTGCTTGATCTGGCTTCACCGTGCTCCCAGCTTCTCCTGGACTTGTGCTCAGTTCTCCTCTTGTCCAGCAGTGATCTCCCGTTGTAGCACACAGCGCACACACACAAACCCGATCACCTGGCTGCTGCGTGTATTCTGCGCTGCAAGGCCAGCACACGGAGCGGCCCTCCTTACATGCCGCACCTCCTCCCTCTACGCCGCTGTTCTGTCCGCCTGTGTTAATCTGGCTCCTTTATTGTTCTCCAGTCCCCGCTGGAGAGCAGGTGTGCTGATTACCGACAACAGGTGTGTTGATTACAGAGTGAGCAATGGCTGCAGACAGTCGCGTGCACAAGGTCACCATGGTAACAACTAGGGAGGCATAACTCAGAATACACACACACAACTGGAGAACATTGCAAATCACATCAAGCAAAACATGCATATAAAACACACACAAATTTACAAAAACAAAATATGCCTTCAACCGGATTACACCCGCGCAGTGCTATGTATGTATTTTCTACAGTCTATGTATGTACCAGTGAACGCCCCGCCCCCACACTCTGTCTGGTGTTTATAAAGCAGCATGAGCTCGGCTACGGAGTGGGTGGGAGGAGGGCAGTCCGTCCTCTGGTCCTACGTCACCGTGCGGGGAGGAGGAAGTCCCGTCTATAAACACGCCCACTCATGAATATGCATAAGTAGGCTGCAAATTAAAGATTAAATTGGGGCTTTCGCCTTTAATTGGCCATGTGATGTTATTACATTAATGGAATTTGTCCTCTGCATTTAACCCATCCCTGAGGAGCAGTGGGCAGCCATTTTTGCGGCGCCTGGGGAGCAGTTCGGGCTTGAACCAGCAACCCTCCGATTACAAGCCCAGCATCCTTAACCACTAGGCCACCACTCCCTCAAATCAGCCTGTTTGTGTAGAGTTGCTCAGAAAGTAACTTTTCAGAGGCTAAAACTCTGGAAAACAGGCGAGTTTGGGAAAATAAACCTCAAATACTATGTTTTTGGAGTTCTTAGAACAAATGGAGATGGGTGAAAAATAGCATGACATGGGACTTTTAAACAATGCTGTTACGAAAAACAAGATAATGATTTACTGAAAGAAGCATTCAGACACATAGACATACACCAAAATAAACATCACTACGTGGATTTAACTTGGGAAATATATCAGTGCCTCCCATTGGATATTTACTGTACGAGTGATAATGTTTCAGCAAAGATATTTAACCCTAGCTGATGCAGTGAGTAGCTTCTAATTCAGTACTAAACAATGTAATGCAAAATATGTTAATCTGTTTCAAAAAAATCAAATTATTATCATGCATCAAACAGAGGAAACATCTAAGGACACTGCTGAAATAGTTAGAATCTGGATATGTATAATAACTATTTGTGTGGTAAAACTGAGGAGAGATTGTTGGGGTCCAACTGATAGCAGCATCCTTTGTTCTGAACACTTCCCACTTTTTTAGAAGTTATGCCAAAGGATGTGATCCGCTAAAGAAAGACGAGAGCACTCAATCCTACTCAAACAATCTGTTTGTTGTCATTTTCAGAAGTTAGGCACATTGCATTGTGGGATTTGGTGTCGTAACCAGTTTTGACCTCATTCTTACTGTGATTTCCTGTGTTTGGCCTTAAAAACACTGCTAAAGTGACTTTCCAACACATTTCTTTGGTTTTCACAGACTGAAAGTTTTGGATTTTACAGGGAAAGATCCGAACTCGGCTGAATTTAATGTCTCATGCAGTGCAGCAATATCATGGAGAATACCGGAACAAACTAGAATCAAATGAGCCTTGCACTATGTCTTTATCTGTTTAAAAAAATATTCTTCGACAGCTTGAAACTAAACTTGGTGTTAGTAAATTGACCTAACAATCAATTTTTTGTCTGTCGACATACATCTTTACCTCTGCTGCCATCGTCCAGATCACTTGGCTGTGTGCCAGCTGGCTCAAGATGCAAAGACCCATTGTCTGATGATTGTAGATTATCTTTAGAAAACTTGTCTTCCCTTTCAGATCCAAAATACATAACAATTGAGCTAAAATCCAAATAATCATTATCACTGGAGGATGCTATTGTTTCAAATGCCAAAAGCTCATGTAAACACTGAGGGGTGGATTCACTAAAGGTTTAGGGGTATTAAAATGTGGGCAAACGTCACTCCACATGTTAATAAGGGGTACAAACCCCAGGGAATCAGGACTGCGAGTCTTCTGCGCGTCACATGAGCCTATAATCAATTTAGCGCATTTCCCTCTGATGAATATGTAAAGTATGCGGATTTTATAAGGGGTGCAAAAAAATGGGAGGAGGAAATTTAAATAAATTAATGCAGTGGGCGCAATGCAATTCATAAAATCTGTAACCGTTTGCGGTGATTGTTGTAGCACCCGAAAATAGTACAACTGACAAAGCAGGTGCAAACACACACGCAAAGATCAGCTGCAGTAAATGTTGACACAAAACACAGCGGAGATGGACAAACGACTCCAGTTAACCTTTCTAGTATAATAAAATGATTTACATAAAACAATTGTCAATATTAACAGCCGCTGAATAAGAAAATGCAGAGTAAAGACAAGTGTGTGTGAGGGAGAGAAAAAGCTGGACTCTCGCGGCCGTGCGCGAGGAGTCTGATGTAGCTGTGGTGCAGAGAGGACGCTGTGCGCGGAGATCCATGGATGTCACTCCGGACGCACCGCTCCAGGGAGCTCCTGTGTCATCTTGAACCGTAAAACTCTCTTGTCACGTTGATGTCAGGAACATCAGGCCAGAATCAGCTGAGCACTGCTCGGGAGCTCAGACCTGCTGGATGAATGCTCAGTAGATCATCTTCAAATGGTGCTGATCGACTGATTGACAGACTCTGTTGCTGCATTAACTCAGATCAATGACATCAACAGATCAATAATAGGACGGTTTTTGTCCAAATTTGCCTGTTTTTTATGGACTGATAGGAACAAAGGTACTGGACCTGGTAGAGCACCCACATTAAATTAAGGGAAAAAAATATCATTAGGTTTGAAAATTGTTTGTTTTTTTGTTGTTTTTGAAAAAAAAAAACAGTTTTTTTTCTTTGTTTATTTTGTTTACGACATTATTAAATGTTTGTGCAGCAAACAGTGAAGTCCACCCACCTCCAATTTAACTTCTTCAAATGTTATGTTGTGCTTCTGTGCACTCACCTCTCCATGTTGAACAAGCACAATGTTCATTTAAATAGGGCGGTTTCAACCACGTCTATACGTGCAGCTATTAGTTCGTGAATTCCCCACAGCAGGTGAGAAAACAGTGCCACCAAAGGATTTAGGGACGCACCTGGTTTACCACCCTTTATTTCAGATCTTACTAAATTCTATGTGCTGTCCGCTTCATCTCAGAAATGAATGGAGAATGACCACCTTTTTTTTCTCTCCGTAGAACTCCAAACAGACGCATCCAAATGTCATAATATTTGCACTTTACATTCATAAGAACCACATTTGCTGTCAAGGACACTTAATTTTCTAGAGAGAATAAAGGTAGGACTTTGGATCAATGGAAGAAGGTCATGTTTCATGTTTTTATGAGTCCAGATTGATGCTGTTCCAGAGTGATGGGGCATCAGGGTGAGAAAAGAGGTCGCACCCATTATGCCCATCATTGTAAAAGCTTTTGGGTGCGGGGCTATGATCTGCGTTTGCTGAAATTGGTCAGGTCTAAGTTCAGCAATGTTATGTGAATTTTTTTTCTTTCCTGAAGAAATGTACATATTCCAAGATGACAATGCCTGAAGATGGCAATGCCTAAATCCATTGGACTCAAAGTGTAAAAGAGTGCTTAATAGTATGAGACAACATCTTCACACCATAGAGTCTGGAATCAATGGGATGTCCGAGGGGAAATTTTGGTCTGAATCTCCCGTCAATCAAGACAAGATCTTGGAAAAAAAAAACGTAAAGCAACTCTAGACAAATTAACATTGTGTATCAACCCCAGATGTAGATCAAGACCTCCTCATAAGACTTCGAAAAGATGAGCAAAATTCACCATTGTGAAATACATAAACAACATCAGAACCGATGGGATCTGAGCATATTTTGGCAATGGATTTGCTTGCCGTCAACAATGTAATGTTTCTAAACTGCTGTAATTCATCAGCAGTGCATCAGAAGTTTCTGAAACCTATGTGTTTCATGCTGAAATAACAACTTCAATGCAAAACAAATGAGAATTACACATTTTGGGCCTGTACTACGAAGCTGGATAAGTATATCAGGATGTCTCTCCGTTCACGGGCTTTACCTAACCAAACATTCTCTGTCAGAAAGCCTCTGTACTACAAAGCAGGATATGAACATGTTTACTTAATTGAGTTGATTTCAGACAGAATACGTGAGCGCTCCTGTGACAGGGGTGGAGATGGTAGCCTCAGACCGATCCTACACACGGTCACAGGGAAACACTGGTGAACAGCAATTTACATCACAATTTAGGAATAATTAGTTAAAAATTTGAAGAAATAAAATCCATAATTCAGACCAAAAACAACATTGTTCCTGCAGAAAAATCAGGAAGGAACACAGGCAGGAAGTTGCTGACATTGTTAATGCCTAAAAGCATAATATCATACAATATTAAAGCATCAGATGATAAACGGACAGTGCTTTGTTCAGCTTCACGTGTGTGTGTGTGTGTGTGTGTGTGTGTGTGTGTGTGTGTGTGTGTGTGTGTGTGCGTGTGTGTGTGTGTGTGTGTGTGTGTGTGTGTGTGTGTGTATGGGGGGTTGGATCCCACTTTTTTAGAAGTTATGTCAAAGGATGTGATCCGCTAAAGAAAGACAAGAGCACTCAATCCTACTCAAACAATCTGTTTGTTGTCATTGTCAGAAGTTAGGCACATTGTATTGTGGGATTTGGTGTCGTAACCAGTTATGACCTCATTCTTATACTGTGATTTCCAGATGTAAATCTATATCTTTCCTACAGGATGACACCAGTAAATGAAATCATTGCATTTAATAATCTTTCTTTCCTAAACGCAGCTGTCAGGTCTGCACCAACCAAGATCTTCTAACAATGGGCAGCTCATTTTCAAAGAGAACTGATTGGTCAAGAGGCAAGACTTCAGTACTCGCTCAGATCAGATCAGCTTAAGTTACCACCGTGATTTGGTCCAGTAAGACATTAACCAGGGTCGGAGTACAGCACACACCGAATAAATCCCGGTAGTTAGCACGATACGAGGAAATCCAGCTTTGTAGTACAGGCCCTAGGTGTCACGTCTGTGGATGATGTTAAATTTGGCTGGACTGATAACTTCCCTCTTCATTAAAGGGGACATATCATGCTAAATTCACTTTTTTAGCCCTTAAATGCATTTTGTTGTATATTTAGAGTGTTTAGAAGTACAGAAAAGTTCAAATTAGTCTCTTCAGGTGCTCCATTGATATCTTTATATTCTGTTTTGGTCATATTTTTCAATCTGTTTCGATTTTTCTATTCTCTATTATGTTTTTTTGACCAATAACGTCACAGTATTTGCAGCGGAACTTCCAAATTAGGTTATTGCCCCATGTTAATTAAATATTTCCCCACACAAAAGAACTCTCTATTTTTTTTCCTGAATAGTATTTTTGTTGGTTTAGTTATCTTACCAAGGATTTAAAATGTATGTTTAACCACAGGTGCAAGGCAAGTTCATGGCTGATGATAGTTATTGCACAATGCTCTTCATTGTTAGTTTGACAAATTGTTTTATCATGATTTTATTTGGTGTCAATGTCATTTATCATTAATACCTTATGTAAGAATTAACATATCATTATTTTAATATTTTCTTATAGCAATAGGGAGTCATTGAAAAAGAGTCAAAGAGCCACATGAGGCTTCAGAGCCACAGGTTGCAGACCCCTGTCCTAGGGATGCATGTACTCCAGTTTGGGAACCACTAGAATATACAGAAATCTCTACAAATATTTTAAACCTAGGGAATATATAATATAAAATAAAATATATATCTATTTATTTATTTAATGTTTACCTATCAGTATGATTTTTGTTAAAAAAACCATACATAATATGCCTATTTATATTACATAATACTACTGTAATAATAAATAAATGACCTTTCATTTGACTTTAACACCTCCACATCCTAAACATTAAATCAAATCACAGTAGTCTTTCAATCTTACAAGCTTACAATCAATCATGATGTGCCTACTGTATCAGCCACATGAGATGAAGGATGTATGAATAACTTCATATCTACAGTGTTGTTCTCCTGAGGCTGTTTGAGGTCAGACAGTCCACCGTGTGACACTGAAAACACTGAAAACGTAGGTGTGTGTTGTCTCTCTCTCTCAGTCCAACAGTCCGTGAAAGCACCACACACACAGCCAGGTACACAGGACACACCACAGAGAGTGGGGGTCCTACGTAGATTCCTGCGTTTTTGTGTGTCGGTCTAACGGACATATCTCGTGTTCTGGTCATTTATGCAAATACGGAACAAACAGCGTCCCGTTTTTGGCTCAGTACGGGACGCACAATTTAATGGCCAAATAAGGAATGATTCCGTATTTTAAGGGACGGGTGGCAGCCCTAGCTGTTGCTTACAGCCCCTTCCCCTTTCCGCCATGGCCAAAACATAGCAATGCTCAGAGCAAGGTAGTGCCTGGAACGCCATCTTTTTTAGTCTATGGTCTGGAGGAGTAGAAGATGGAATTGGCGACTTTTCTGCTTGAAAGGTAATTACTGCTGCTTGATTTACATTATGTTTGATTTGTAATTGTTACACTAGAATTCTGTGGTACATGTGTTATTTGTTTTTGTTTGTTCGTGTGCACACTGTTATGTTACTGTGATGTTGCTGTCGGGCAAACGTTAGCTTGTTAGCTCCTCTGAGGGAGGGACCATGGAGGCAGGGCAAGAGACTTGCTGAAAGTTACGGACTGCACCTTTAAAGGCTGATGTATGATACCTCAGTATGAACAGACCTCCAGCATGCCTTAAATACAAAGTTCCATTTTTATGCAAAGGTATTAGTACGTTAAATTATTTTTAAATTTGCATCGTTCAAACATAAAAATATGTCTCTTTAGCTTGGATACAAAAAAGAAAATAGCATTATATATACTTTTTTAGAATTTGCTCTTGGTTTTCTCACAGTGTTTCTTCAAAAACAAAGTAGACATAATCAATCTGATCTGAATATTCCCAAACTAGATCCGTTGTTTACATTTTTAATCATTATATGTAGGCTTTGACCTGCAGTCTAGCTGATCTGCACACCCTTTTGTCTCTACTCATTGGTTTTATTCATTTAGGCAGGCAATCATGTGATAGGGGTGGACTCCTGGAAGTCCATGCGTTCAGAAGGCTGGGGTCAAATATTTCTCCCTTTACATCCCCTCTTGCATTTTGTGAGACATGCTCCCTCAGGTGGAAATGCTCACGTGGTTAGATATTTACACTAACCACCACAGGGCACAAGGTCATAGTTAAGATTATCTGCTATAATTTGCCATAGATGACAGTTTTCTTGCAGTAACCAGCAAAACATTTCTTTAATCATTGGTGTTATTGTTTATTAAGTTCTTTTCTTTCATTTTTCTGTTGGATTATGTGTTGCATTTTATGAGCTATGTTACCAGAATGGTTGTCATATGACTCATTTTATCGACGGCTCTTTCCACACTCCCAGCATCCCCTATCTCCTCCTCTTTGACTTCTGCCAGGATCCTTGCCAGATGTTTCCCTGATTCCCTTTCCACTACTTCTTTGGCTTTCACACCACAAAAGTCACATCCTTTTAACTTCTAATTTCTATACTTCCTAATTTTCAAACAGGCCTTCATTGAACCAATGCAATCTGTTATAAATGTATAATAAGTATTAAAAGATAAGTCTCAGGCTCTTTGCTGGATTATTTCTGTTTTGGCTGATGGACGTGTATAAAAAAGGGCTTCTCTCTCCTTCTGGTGGATGGTGTTACCAAGTCCTTTTGCCACACAAACGATATGACGATATGAAATGTGATGCAGATGTTGCTGTTTTTCACTTCATGGGGAATTGTTATTTTTGTATCAGATTCGCTTTCAAGCTTGAGAGGGCGTGGCTTTAGACGGGAGCATACGAGGTGGTGGGTGGAGGGGGTGGAGCTTACAGCAGGTCTTTCTATTCCAAATGAGGCTAGCATTCCAACATTGCGCTCTGCACCTTTAACTCCGCCTGCTCCATCCAGTGTTTCCAAACTAGAGATTAATGCATTTTTTTTTTTTAACTCCCCATCTTCTCTTTTGGTCTTGATGCAATCCTAAATCCAGCTGGAGTGACATCAGGGGGGTTTAAAAATCCCTTTTATGTTAAAACCAATTGTAATTGTATTAATTGTAATTGTAAAACCAAATGGTAATGATGCAGGAGGCATGAATTCACCATAAATCAATGAACTACCTTTAATCATTATTTCAAAATCACATTCCAAAAGAAGAAACAACCATAAATTGTGTATTATTTAGGGCTCTATAAGTCAGTCGCTGTGCGCCTTCATCCCAGTTATGCGCAGTGGGTGGAGCAGCCTTCAAATGTGGGTGTTCCCATTCAAATCTGGCTTTACGAGTGGATGAAAAAGTAATCTACTGGATATTAAAAAAGATTGATTAATATTATACAAGAAGTAAAGCTGAATGAGAAGATAACTCACAAAATGAGGAACATGGACTATGAGTTTGACAAAAAAATGGTTTATAAAAGAAATGGACAGCAGATGAATATTGTGGATTGGCGTTGACTATGCAGCGGCTGTTGATTATATTATAATAATAATGATAATGTATTGGATTTTTAATAGCGCTTTATCTTGGACACTCAAAGCTTATATATAATATACTGTATGTAAATCGGGACCTGTTTTTGTTAAGGGGGTTTACTGGTTGGGGTGAGAGTGAGTGGAAGTGTGTTATGGAGTGCGAGTGAGGGACGACCGATGCAGTCCGGCGTGGTGTGTTTACATGCATGGGTTCCATGTGTGTTCATTGCCATGTACTGTCCCAACCAAATAAACAGATATGGTGTGCTGCAAAGTTGGTGCTGATTGTTGTGATTGAGATTAGGTTAATTTGTGTCATTTGTGTCCTTTTAAAATGCGAGTGTGAACATTCGTACACAGGGAAGACTAAACTAAAACTCTTTTCCTCCTCGTTATTTTATTACTGTTTTTCTTTTTTTTTTGTATTTTTGTGTGTGTTTTGGTATATTAATTATGGTGGGTTGTTTATAAAGTAATAAAAATAAAAATAATAATAATGCAAAAAACAAAAAAACAAACAGCAGAATTGTGTTTTTTTTTTTTTTTCAATTCACATACTTCTAAATATGTATTAATTTTTTCATTCAAACAATGTGGGGAAAAAAAACAAAGTGCTGTGGTGTTACGTTTGAATAAATGAACAATAAAGCACAAGCTATGTAATTGTCAGTGACGCACAGTCAAGGCAGGCAAGGTAGGCAATGCCTACCAAAGGGTGAATTGATAATTTAATTATTTGTTTTAATTATAATATAATCATAAATTATTTATTTTTCAATTTCTGGTAGCCTACAGTACCTATAAGTTTAAAAGTATCATCTATTTGCGCGTTTCATAGACCAAATGACCAAACATTTCCTGGTACGGCTGCACAAGTCTCACTCCGCTGTAAGGCAGGAGGAGGCCACACCCTCTCCCAAAAGCACGTTGCTGCTCTGCCTCTGTTTCCATAGCGTGTTTGTATGTTTGTGCATGCGCAGTCAGTTCCCCAAAATGAAAAACATTTACGTAAAAAGGCAGCTCTCTACGCTGCCTTTGGACGTAACCGTGCTATGCTAAATGCTATACGTAAGTTCACAGTGCATTAGTGAATTGATACAGCGTGGCTGCTGCTACGTTCTCTAGCAAGTGGGCGGGATAACACTACAGTCAGGATGACAGCGCTAGACACGATAAAGTAACTTTCTTTTGAGAAAACGACAGCTTTTAAAAGATGGGAGACCAACACCTGAGCTACCAGACCTTCAGCAAAGGTAAGGTCAATATTGTTCGTACTTCCCACAGTGAATGGTATAAAAGGAAGTATTGACTTTGTGGATGCTCCTCACTGAGGCTGTTCTGAGTTGTTGTTGTTATCATTTTCTCCGTGTTTCTGTGTTTCCAACACAAACAACGGATGCACTGCCGTGTCATGAGTTATATTTTGTTGGGAGAGTATATAGGCTATATTAAATAATTATTTATATTTTTTAATGGTGTTTTACAATGTTTATTTTGTTTGATTAACACTTGCCAGCAGAAACATATGAAATTGTCATTGGTGGTCTCGATTTGTAACGTGCCTACCCAACCCTAGTGGTCACGAATTGTTGTCTTTTATATTACTGTACCGAAATAAATCAAAACGTGACTTTTGTATCGAGGTACGTACTGAACCGTGAATTTTGTGCACCGTTACACCCCAAATATACATATACACAGTATACAGTATGTGTGGTGAGACTCGCTGAGTGCTAACATAATGAACAATATGAATAAAGAATATTATGATTGCATTGTTTCCAAAGCACAAACTTAAATTTCAGTAAGCTATATCCATGCTTTTCCAGATTTTTTGTAAACTTTCGAACACAAATGTGTTTTTGTGTATTAAAATAAAAAACAACATTTAATACAGAACATTGCCGTGAAGTGGAAACTGAACATTGCAAAACAGTTGGCATGAAATAGAAGCTGATGAATTTTGTTTGAAAATTGTCTTTCTACATAGAAGTTCATAAGCTGGGTCAGACGATGCTATCTTCAGCGGCGGTTCAAGCTCCACCTCCTCTACCACCGAGAGTGGTCGAATGTCCACTACAATCATTTATCAGTGAGTTTTGTCATTTGTCACTCATGAAGTTATTCATTTTGGCTCTGAACCCTGTCATCTATTCCAGTATGGATTAGAGACACTGCCTGCTCAGAGCATGTTGCTCTAGCACTGTCTGAGAGTCCATACTAGAAGCAATATGTTTAGCATTAAGGTGGTAGTGGAAGCTGGAACAGCTCCGGTGATCTGCAACCTTTTTCTTGCACAATTTGCACACAACTGGGCTTTTGTTTTCCACCCGGTGTTTTTATAAACGCCCGTGAAGCACAGCAACGACTTCTCCTCTGGTCCTCTATTTCTTGTATTGTAGTCTGTACATCAGTAATTAATTAATCACAAATAACGCGTTAAAGTCCAAGCCCTAATATATATATATATATACATGTGTGTAAATGCAATTGTGGAAGAGTTAACTAAAATCAAGCACAGAAGATTTAATGTGCAGATACCTGTGAGAATACTTTGCTCTCACCTGTTCTGTTGAGGGGTTTTCCATAAAGTGGGTTATGTTCAAACTCTGAGTATGTTAGGGCTCAAATGAGGGGAAACTGAGTATTCCAATCCTAAACGTGAGGTATGTTCTTCTCTGAGTGTGTTACCAGGGTAACATTGTTCGTGAACTAAACCTGCTCGCTGGCAGGTTTTATCAAAGAAACCCTGGGTTTCTGCCTCGCTCCGCCCACCTTAACACCGCTTCTGAATGAACACTTTTTGTTTTACTTTAACTTGACACTCCTCTCTGAAACACATTAGTGACATCACACGCCACAGACGTGCTCACATCATAACTAATGTTGTGTTGCTTTACACTTTTTTGTTGTTTTTTTTTATTTTTTTTCCACTGTGGATACAGAGCATTAAGTGAAAAAGACTGAGAGGTTGATCTGCATTAAAACACCTACTGACGTCCGTAATAAGGTTCTCTGGATACAAACCTGTGGATAATATAAAGGAGGAGATAACAATTTAAATGAATCCAATTTTAAGGCTCATTTGTTGTTTTATACTGTACTACAGTTTGATCAATAGATCACAAAACTTTGAAGTTATGATGGCACAGTGAATTATGACACTGTTCTTAGAAGCATAGGGTCATGGGTTTGCGGCCCGTTTCAGCCTTTTTTTATGACATGTTTTTTGGTTGTCGAGATGACTCTGGCGACATAATTACATTAATAATCAATGTAAATAATGCAATGTCAAGCGGCAGTCACTGTCTGTGCCAGTGTAACTGGAGGGCTCTCTATAAAGCCATCCTATGCTGCTGCCATTTTTGTATTCATAATATTCCCCGCTCCTTACGTCACTGAAGCCATAAAGTGATGAAGGGACCAAAAAGCGTGACTAATCACGGATGATTTAAGCCACTATAGTCACTACAGTGGTGTCAGTGTGAACGCACCTTTAGAACAGGCTCATATTCCTCAAACGCCTGCTTATTTCACCCATCATGGTGAATAAATCACCCTCTTCCGGGTGGTTACCATGGTAGTTCGTGTAACCGTTGATTCATTGCTGATGGCTGTTTATCGTGCGCATGCATGTTAGTAACCCAAGGTGTACATACTCAGGGTTGATTGACCCACTTCATACCAGCTGTAATGGGATCCGATACCCAGAGTTTCCTATTGCGGGGTATGTTGACCAAGAGTTTATGGATAGACTCAGAGTTAGTTAACCCTCTTTTATGGAATACACCCCAGGCCTATTTGCTAGTTTAACTTCCTCCTAATGTGACCTCAAATTTGATGAATAAAGACGTATAATCGCATGTGGTCAGTGGCCTCCAGTGATAATTTGGTGTCAAATCAGGGGGCAAAACCATGAGTGGCGAAAGGTATTAGTTTCCACCCAGTATTAGGAACAAAAACACAAAGTTAATCTACTTGTTTACAGGTGATCCAGACAAAAGGAAAGAAAAATATAAAGATGACATCAGTCCACTTGGTGGTCTTAGTGGTTGGACGAGATTGTCTGTGTATTCTTGAGCCTCACAGGTTAAAGGGCAGAATGTGAGATCTTTGGACACAATTGACCTTTCAGGTCTGTGGTAACAGGACCAGCTGGAAAGTTTCTGTATGATAGAGTTGGACAATTACAATGCCCAAAAACATCATGTGTAGCAGTTAACATGAAGTAGTAAGTTTGTACATTTTGTATTTTATTGTTTTATATATATATATATATAGCTTTATTATTGAGTGAACTTCAAAAAATGGGTTATATGACAATTATTTATTTTATAGTTGTTGTCTCTAGCCATCCATCCATTTTCATACCCGCTTATTCCCATTTAACAGGGTCGCGGGGGTCTGCCGGTGCCAATTTCCGGTTCTCATAGGGCGCTTGGCGGGGGTACACCCTGGACATGGTGCCAGTCCATCACAGGGCAACACAGACACAGACAATTATTCACACTCTCATTCACTCCTATGGGCAATTTAGAGACTCCAATCAACCTTACAGTCATGTTTTTGGATTGTGGGAGGAAGCCGGAGTACCCGGAGGAAACCCACGCAGCACGGGGAGAACATGCAAACTCCACACAGAAAGGACCCAAGTCCACCCCAGGGCTTGAACCCAGGACCTTCTTGCTGTGAGGCGGACGTGCTAACCACTAAGCAACCGTGCGCCCTGTTGTCTATATGCTTTTCCCAATGTTTGATTTATTTTCCAGGCACCATTCAAACACTCAAATTAGCATTTTCTCCCTGTGTTATTGCAGGCATAGTGTAGAGATTGACGAGCAGTGCTTAGTTAGAGGACCACAATACAAAATGCACCAGAGCGGAAAGTGTTTTAAATCAAATCTTAGTTTCTAAATAATTTCCTTCATTTGGATCCATACATTTTTTGGATTAATCTCAACATTTGTTTCCCCAGGAATCTACTATTTTTAAAGTATGTTTTACAAGTAATACACATCTGCAGTTTCCCCCTCTTTTCCAAGAATTCCTCTGCCAACATTATTCTTCCCAGCTGCAAGAAATCCCTATTGGTTATTCTACTTAAGTTGGTTTGTTTCTCTAAATACAGGATATGAAGCCTTTGGGGACCCATTGATATCAAAATAGCAATGGATAACTTGGTGTGACTGATGTAATTATTAACATAAAAACAAACAGTATCTTCCCCCCAAAAAATAAAATCTGGTTCACACATCACATTACGTTTTGTATTTGTACCGTGACTCACAATTTTTTTTATTTATTTTTTTTATTGGCCATTTATGATGGATGGTGACTGTCATTTTTGTCCCAAGCAGCATCTTTTGAGTTCTGCAGATTTTTCAAATATTTACTCTCTGTCCTTTGTATTGCCTGCGATGGAGCACTCGAGTAATGTTGCTGAAGTTTGAAGAGGATGGGATTCTTCTTAAAATACTAATTAGTGAATAATGGTTGGCTCTGATATGGATTTGATACTTTAATACTTTGTATTAGTATTCACATTCCTACTAAATACTCATTAGCTAAGTCAGCTTCCACTAGGAACCCAAGCCCTTTACATTTCTGTCATAAATGTTATATTTTAAACAGGACTAATTGAACCTTCTTTGTCTGCAAACTTGCCAGATTTCCTGGAAGATGTTCGCTGCTTTGGACAATCCAAGCAAAGCCACAGTGAAAAGTTTAAATGTTCTTTCAAAATAAAAGCACAACAAAATAACTAAGAAACTACCACTACACTAAACATATCAATGGTTTGGTCTTGTTGATGCTGCTCATGGGTTTATGGTAATTATATTGAGACAGTATCTAACTTCCAACCATTGTGTATGAGAGGGTGGGGTCTCAGTTCACCATTCAGACATAAGTGCCCGTCGTGCCAGTAGAGTAGTAAAGGACACAACATGCTGCTTGTCTGACGATAGATCGCTTTGTCTTTCTGTGAGTGGCTTCGTCAGTGGCTTTGATATTGGTAGATTGATACCAATATCAAAGCTTGACATTGGTATCAAGGATCTAGATACCGATATCTAGATCCGTGATTTGTCCGATTCCCTTCCTGTGCCATTTTTGGAACGCCTGATCCTGAATGGATGGTTACAGTGTTACAGTAAATGCAAACTCAAAAAGAGGTTGTACTCTCTGCCTATGCCTGATTCCTACCCCTCCATTACAAAGGTGATTTACCTGTGTCATTCCAAACAATCGCTCCTAAAGGGGCCTGTTAAGTTAGTGATAAGAGGCTGAAGAGGATTCCTGATGCATACCTACTAAATGTGGATGCCTAAATATATCCTTTCGCTTCCATGTTAAAGCCCTGTCCTTTCATGGCTTTAGAAAAAGAAAACCAGTTAATCTTTGCTTTTGATTCCCTTCCCAGCAGGCCTGGCGCAGATAAAGCACTGAAAACATAATACATGCTGTTGAGGTGTACATGTGTTTGATTAAAAGGTCAAACAGCAGCTGTTTGGGATAAGATGGACCAATTCAAGAAAGCTGAAGTTCCGGAAACAGCATCACAACAGCCTCACGTCTTACAACGCAACGAATGACCTGCTAATATGGCAGATTGGGGCTTTAAACCACAATTTTGCATGTTTATTTTCTCCAACATAGAGTCCTATATGTTTTAGTTTTTATGTATTTAAAACATTGGTTCCTGATTGAGATTTATTATACATATACTGTATGAGTATGTCACATAAATACACGTTTATTCACAGTTGACGCAATGTTCAAAAACTCATCCTTTGCATTGAACAAGTCAGATGAGGACTGAGCGGGGAACATCCCAATTCATCAGTTTTCTCACAATATTACAGCTGCACAGATCAATTTGTATCTCTCACCAGAGACTACTGGACTGTGTAAAGTAATTACCTGGGAGTTACAGCAAAAGCATTGAGCAAAACAAGCTTCATTTCCATTGTCCAGTTTATAAGAAAAGCGGAAAGACATTTTATTGAAATGTATGCACTTCACTTTATCAATGTTGCGCACAAGTGGGATGTTGTGGGATAACAAATTCTAATGCAAATATAAAACTCAAGAAAACACTTTTTTTATTCAGCTATTTAAGATTATACAAAATTTCCAACTTCTCCAAAATCTTGAGGTAGAACATTGTTTTATCACCAAGGCTTGTGTCTGTGGATCAGCCAGAGAGCCCCAGGGTAGCAGAGACTGATGAGGTTAAAAAAAAGTAGCCAAGACTCAACCTGGCTTTCAACACATTTCATTTGGACAATTTTCTTAAACAACTTTTTTTTCTGCTAGTTCTTCTAGTCTTATTATTAGATTTTTTTTAAATAAATTGTATATGTGTAACTCAAAGCTGCAGTATGT
The DNA here is from genome assembly GCF_900634775.1 of Gouania willdenowi. NCBI lineage: Eukaryota > Metazoa > Chordata > Actinopteri > Blenniiformes > Gobiesocidae > Gouania > Gouania willdenowi. The sequence goes on from NC_041059.1 coordinate 29,036,343, forward strand.
AGAATGGCGAGACGCTCCACGCTCCCCCCTCCCCTCCTGAACAAAACTTTACCGGTCTTCTTGTGAACACTGTGGAACTCTTTGTGACTCCATAAAGACTAGAAACAAATGTAGGGACTTTATCTGGTGTAATTGGAGAGTTTTCTGATGTTTTAGAGACATGAAGACACGTATCACTCTCTGTTGTGAGTACAGTAACTAGAGGCTCACAGCCACTACTCTGCCACAAACAAAGACCTCAGTGGAGTCCGTTGCTCCCGAACACGTTCGTGCCTTTAAAGTGTTGCTTCTCCACCTTGGTCTTTCTTTTTCCTCTTGCTTTGCCGTGTAAATGCTGTGCCAAAAGCGGTGATGGAGACTTCTGCTGAAATATCTGCCATCACACTCTCCTTACTCTCAGAATGTGAGTGCGCATAGACTTTTGACAAGCAGCTTGAGCAGCCAATATAGTAATGCTTAAAACAGTTCATAGATCGGTAGAAAGATCTCTGATTGGCTGAAGTCCAGCGTCACTCTCCTGTACTTCTAAAGCTCATTTACAGGACCAGAAGGAGGAGAGATTCACTGTCCACTCAGAACACTTTGGATTAAAAATATACATCCTGCAGCTTTAATACTATCAAATAGGTTAAGGCATGTACATTTATTTTTGGTTACACTTTACTTGAAGTTTTTTGTATAAGGCATCAAACAGTACATCTGTCATTAGCATGAATAAGGTTATGACACCTAAATAATGACACCTTTCACTAAATGATGACACCTTTGAAGCTATGGTGGCATTTTTTGGGTTAGATGGAGGGATCTAGTGGGGTTAGGTAAGGTTAGGGTTAGGGATAGGTAGGGTTAAGGTAACAAACAACACTTAATGACAGCCTTAATGACCCCTCATTCATGCTAATGACAGGTGTCATGTCATAATAATGACAGCGTAATGTAAAGTGTTAATTTTTTTTAAAAGTTTTAATAAGTTCTATTTTCTTTTACCAGTATGGCTTTTAATATCTCCAGTGTTTGTCCTCATGAGAGGCGTCCATGTGTGTCTGTTTGTGTGGAAATCCCCAAACAAGGCAATACCTACATTAAATATAACAAAAATTTTCCCACGTTTTATTTTACAGCTTTACACCAAACATTTAAAGTACATTCATGTGATGGGTTGTGTATCTTTATTAGGGGTTTCCATACAAACTGGGCTCCTTCAGTTTGGAAATCTGGGTCTAGTCACAGGAGCCAGCAAATGGTCTGATATCACTCTGGGGCTTCTGTTATCCTTACTTAACCTCTTCTGTATATCAAGTCTGAAACCACACATGGTTTTATTTTTAAGAAGAGGTCAAACATATGTACAGAACCTTGATGTATTGCATTAACTAAGGCCTGACACAGTCTTACGGAGAAAAAGAAGAAAAAAAACAATAATGTGTTTTCTTTGTAAAGAGGTGTCAAGGTTTGCACAGCATGACAGCTAAAGTTAAAGGTCAAATCCGGATTCAGGAAAAACACTGAAAAACAGCAGACTTACCTTGAACTAATTTGCCATTGAGCACAACAATTCACCTTCAGATCTTCAAAAGCAGGTCATTTTTTTTTTTTTTTTTAGGTTATGCAACACAGGTCAAAACAAGATTCCTTGTAATTTAAACCGAATTGGGGCCCTAAGCAAATTTGGATTTCTGGGCCCCCAACTCATCAGTACAAAATGATTGTATAACAACATGCATTTAACTTGACAACCTTTATTAGTAATAACAAAGGTATAAGTACAGATACTTTAGTTTGGCTCTATGAAAAAAACAACCTTTAATAGATATTAAATAGAAATATCATGCATGTGTGCCTTTTACAGCCCCTTCTGCATCTGAACTAGTTAACTAGTAAGCACTGTTCCTGATGCTTGATAACATATATACACTGGGATGCACTTTGAAGTTAACATGCTGCATGTTCTAGCGAGCAGGCGAGATAAAACATTTTGAGTTTCATTTTGGAGTGCATGCTCCTCCCACCTTATCATTATTTTTGTTATTTTAAAGGCACAATGTGTCACAAACAAACAAACGCCCCGAGTGGCCACAAGCGCTGCATCACTGTTGCAAAAACCAACAAACAGTCGGGCCAGCCTCCCTTTGTCTTTTGATTGTGTATGCAGACAGTAGTTGTCACTTCGGGATAACGATTGGCTCTAAGGGCTAGGGTGCGAAGCGGGGCTGTGCTTGCGTCGTGGCTACAGTCTATTAGCTGGAGTATGGGCTGGAGGAGCAGCCGCCACCACCGCCCTTCTCTCTCCACCGCTGGATTCCCGGCACTCGGCCTTCCTCACCGCGTCGGTGGTGCTCCCCCCACTCCATGGCTTTGCCGTAGCTGTCGCCCAACTTCGCCAAGGGTCGGCGCGGTGGCCTGGGTCGGAGCGGACCGGCGACCCCACGCACGCCGGGCCGCCCGTCCCCTCCGGCCCCCGGCGAAGTAGGCCGACTACGGCAACGAGGCCAAGGAGTAGGGGGGAGCACCACCGAAGTGGCGAGGCAGGCTGAACACCAGGTCTCTGGCGGCGGGGAGAAGAACGAGGCGGTGGCGGCTGCTCCTCCAGCCCATAGTATGTTGTGATGTCACGTGGGAACTATATATCCAAGCCAGTGGTCACATGACTGCCATAAAGTGAAACATTCTCCAGGAATTCTGCAGGTCACATGACCTGGCCAAAGACGATTAGTTTCCTCCAAACTTAAATAGTCGGTATTTTAAGAGGGAAGCCCCGCTCGGAGCATTGATACTGTCAAGCGCTGTATATTGGCCTGAGGAATCATTTAAAATAACTCATATGGGTCAACTCTTTAGGTCAAAAAGTCCAAGGTGTGCCTTTAACTAGTTAAATAGTGCTTGTTTTTTCCTACACTAGTAAGTTAGTACACAATTTTTCCCCAACTAGTTCATTCGCGCTGTTGCAAATGGGATTTACTAGTGGCCTGGTATATATTTTACTTTTACTACTTCACTGGAAAACATGTTGGGTCCACCCAGTTTACTAGAAAGGGGAAAAGAAAGGTTTGAACTGGTGAGCATACTCGTAATGCTTACGAGTATGGGGCACCGATTGCAAAGTTGTGCATTCTAAAATAACTAGCAATTTTTTTCAACATTTAGCAACAATCCACGTTTAAAAAATGTATGTGAATTATTTTACATTACTTTTAACATTTAGATTTAGATCTAACATTGACATTATATTTTCAAGAGAAAAAAAATGACAAATCTTGCTGTAAATCTGGTCAAAAATAACAAAAAAATGCATGTGCATTTTTTAAACCTGGTTTGTTTAAATGTTGCAAATAGTTGCTGTTTATTTTAGGATGCACACCTTTACAATTGGCACCCATATACTGTACTGTTTCACTAGTTTAAGCCTTTTTTTTTTTGCTAGTGAGTACTTCAGCCTTCACTATATATATATATATATATATATATATATATATATATAGTGAAGAAAATAAGTATTTGAACACCCTGCTATTTTGCAAGTTCTCCCACTTAGAAATCATGGAGGGGTCTGGAATTTTCATGGAAGGTGCATGTCCACTGTATGAGAGATAAGCTAAAAAGAAAAATCCAGAAATCACAATCTATGATTTTTTAACAATTTATTCGTGTGAAACAGCTGAAAATAAGTATTTGAACACCAACGTTAATATTTGGTAGAGTAGCCTTTGTTTGCAATTACAGAGGTCAAACGTTTCCTGTAGTTCTTCACCAGGTTTGCGCAGACTGCAGGAGGGATTTTGGCCCACTCCTCCACACAGATCTTCTCTAGATCAGTCAGCTTTCTGGGCTGTCGCTGAGTAACACGGACTTTCAGCTCCCTCCAAAGATTTTCAATTGGATTTAGGTCTGGAGACTGGCTAGGCCACTCCAGAACCTTGATATGCTTCTTACGAAGCCACTCCTTGGTTTTCCTGGCTGTGTGCTTTGGGTCATTGTCATGTTGGAAGATCCAGCCACGACTCATCTTCAATGATCTGACTGAGGGAAGGAGGTTTTTGGCCAATATCTCACAATACATGGCTGCAGTCATCCTCTCCTTAATACAGTACAGTCGTCCTGTCCCATGAGCAGAAAAACACCCCCAAAGCATGATGCTACCACCCCCATGCTTCACAGTAGGGATGGTGTTCTTGGGATGGTACGCATCATTCTTCTTCCTCCAAATACGCATAGTGGAATTATGACCAAAATGGTCAATCTTGCCCTCATCTGACCACAAAACTTTCTCCCATGACTCCTCTGGATCATCCAAATGGTCATTGGCAAACTTAAGACGGGCCTTAACATGTGCTGGTTTAAGCAGGGGAACCTTCCGTGCCATGCATGATTTCAAACCATGACGTCTTAGTGTATTACCAACAGTGACCATGGAAACAGTGGTCCCAGCTCTTTTCAGGTCATTGACCATGTCCTGCCGTGTAGTCCTGGGCTGATTCCTCACCTTTCATAGCATCATTGAGACCCCACGAGGTGATATCTTGCATGGGGCTCCACTCCGATTGAGATTGTCCGTCATGTTTAGCTTTTTCCATTTTCTAATGATTGCTCCAACAGTGGACCTTTTTTCACCAAGCTGCTTTGCAATTTCTCCGTAGCCCTTTCCAGCCTTGTGGAGTTGTACAATTTTGTCTCTGGTGTCTTTGGACAGCTCTTTGCTCTTAGCCATGCTGACTGTTTGGGTCTTACTGATTGTATGGGGTGGACAGGTGTCTTCATGCAGCTAACGACCTCACACAGGTGCATCTGATTCAGGATAATACAGTGGAGTGGAGGAGGACTTTTAAAGGCGGACTAACAGGTCTTTGAGGGTCAGAATTCTAGCTGATAGACAGGTGTTCAAATACTTATTTTCAGCTGTATCACACGAATACATTGTTAAAAAATCATAGTTTGTGATTTCTGGATTTTTCTTTTTAGGTTATCTCTCATACAGTGGACATGCACCTTCCATGAAAATTCCAGACCCCTCCATGATTTCTAAGTGGGAAAACTTGCAAAATAGCAGGGTGTTCAAATACTTATTTTCTTCACTGTATATTAAAATAAAAAAAAATAATATTGAAACAGTAACACTTAAAATCTGTGTTTCAATAAAATATGTTTTTTTAAAAAATACAATGAAGGAAAACTATTAAGAAAATGCAAATCACCAAACAAAGCTGCTCACTTCATCAAAGACCCACAATAAAAAAGCACATTTAGTGTTGCCAGTCAGTAGCACACACAGCAGGTCAATATTTGTTGCTCACTTTGTTCTTTAGAAGAACTTCCACACACATAGGTTATCTGCTGCTAATAAATCTGTCTGGTTGGGTCGGTGTGAGCGCAATTAGGGGCATCTTCTAGGCTAGGCTGGAGGCTCCTTATTATTACAGGTTGTAAATCAACAAATTGGTACACTGACACCCCCTCAACTAAGGTCAAAAGCTGAATTGTTTGTTTTCATTTCTGGTAAATGTGACTGTGCCATTCTCATTCAGTTATTAGGGTTAAAACAGTTTTTTTTAGCAGAAAAAGTGTGTGCACCCCTGGTGTAACTGGTTATATTTATGCATAGTGATAGCACCAATATTTTTTATTTACATTATTTTCACGCTAAGACTACAAATAACATGCAAGTTTTTCCACAACAACTTAAGCTAGTCTTCAATTGTTTACTGTTTGAATTGCTGAGAAAGACTTCACTGCTGACTCCAGTTCCTCTCCAGGGAATCCCCTTAGCGGACAAGGTGAATCCCCATGATCCCCAGATCTGTCTTTGATACTGAATATGTAAGTTATGTCATTTATATCAAACAGCCCCAATAAGTGGAAACATACTGCAGGATACAAAGAACTGGACCACATGTTGCCTTTCTTCTGTGCACCAATGCAGGAATCCATTATTCCAGTGACGCAACACAGTTGTGAATGCGTCAAAGGCACAATTGCCCTTGGTAATACTCACTCGCAGTGTGTGTGTGTGTGTCTGTGTGTGTGTTGCAACAGCAGGAGACAGTGACTAGTAATGGCTTCCTATATTAAAGCATGCTGTTGTGTTCCCCACACTAAACACGACCATATGAACCCTTTTGATTTCTCTCTTTTAACACCTCTCTACCTGACTCCTCCTTTTTCTCAAGTTTCACGCTTTCCTTCTCCTGTTACATCTTTTGTGTTGCTGTGTCCACCCTCACTTCTGCTTCTTGTCGTTTCTCTTTGACTTTTGGTCTGGCTGACACAGGGGATAACTCCCAATCCAAACACAGTGGGGTTAAAACAAACCCATTTCACCACTGTGAAAATAAACCACTTTCTCCCTTTTTTACTTCTGTCTCTTTTTCGGTGCCTCCTTGCTAACCACTGTAAAAATAAACTCATCAGTCTTTATTTATTTTATGTAGACAGACCAGGCCACCACAGAGTTTCCTCTGAGCCATTTAAACCTTAACCTGCTTTTGCTGATAAACCAACTTAATCTGCTACCTTACATGCAGATTTGTGATGGTTGAGTATACCAGAAATCTAGTGCTCGTGCACTTCTATACCTAAACACCTTACAGCAGCCAGTAAGTGTGTGTTAATTTAGGGGAATCCGTTAGAAGAACATGATGCATTCTAGTAGGTCAGCACATGTTTGTTGTGGCCAAAGAGGCTGAAATGGGCTATTTTAGCTATGGTTACACTTTACATATATTTTCTACACCAAATCACTTAAAAGACAATTTTGCTCCAGTTTACTCCAATATTATGAATACAAAACTTGTATAAATCGGTAAAACTTTAATCAATCTGACTGATATTTCTCAGGGTGTATTTGTTAACCACTAAACCAGTGGTTAAACCAACTTTTACTTTCTCCTTCTTAATACAGTGACAAACCTAGATGCTATTTTTGATATATAAGAACTGCCTTTTTCCACCATTTCCTGCTTGCTCGTGCAGAAAAGTTTTTTCTTGTTCTTTTCTTTGTTTAATTGAATTAAAACTTGTTTGGGAATGCATGTTGGTGCTCTTACACCAAAATGCTAAAATTTTAATTTCAATCTTAATTGTAAATAATAAAACCACTAATATATCCTTTTCTGAACGGGAAAAATCTAAAGACAAAACATACACTCAGAGATAGTAACTTGTCAGACAAACATGATGCATGTATCTTGCTAGTGTGAGGCATCTTGAGGACAGACAAATCCTGTTTTTGCCCCAAAGCTACCTCATTCAAACCATCATTGGGCCTGAATCATGGAGTGAACCTGACATTTTTTTCTGTTTAAAGTTTGGAAGTTTTCCCAATCCTTGCAAGGGTTTCCTCTTACTGGTTTCTTTCACTGTCCAAATACGCACAGTAAATACATCAGTCAAGGTTAGTAAATTTGAAGCGGTGTTACAGCATCTCTGGTTTGACCAATTATTCTCAAAGTGCTTTTATTTCCGTAAACATTTCTACCAGCTTCGAACGCACCTTTACCAGCACAGAGATTTGTTGAATGTGAAGTATCACAGTGTCAAGCTGAATTCATGAGGACCAATGTAGAAACTCAGACTGGGAGTGGGTCACAATGATTTCATAACATAATGCTGTACTGTTGAAGCAGATTATATTGCAACATAAAATGGCTTGTGTCCACTTCTTTACTCAGTAAGAATAAAACTGATGTTTTATCTGTATCTTTAATATCAGGCCTGGTTTCTGTCATCCATAGCCTGTTAACAGACTCGATCCATCAACAAATCAGGACACTGTGTATCCCTCCCGCAAAGTGTGTGTTCATTGGCGTCAGTGGCAGTATTCAGGAGATCAATTTGCCAACAGATGATTGTCTTGTGATGCAAGATATAAATCCTCCATGTCAATGAATTGACATTTATTTTTCTTTCAAACCCTTTATTTCATCACCAACTGATTTTCCAATAATTTATATTTTGTTTACTCTCATTCAGCAAGTGTTTTTTTTAAACCTCACACCTAAGGAAGGAGAAATTCCCAGTCACAGGTCCTGGAGTACCCAATGCAAAGATGTAAACATAGGTAAGGCAGCATTATTTGTAGAGCACATTTTGTACACAAGGCAAATCAATGTGCTTTACATGAATCAATATATTATACACAGTTTGAGATCTCAAATAAAATTATTAAAAATGTCCTTTTCGGTCCAGAGCAAAGAAAAGGAGAGCTTTTAACATAGATTAAAAAATGTTCACATTGGATGCTGACTTCTATGGAAAGCCAAGTGAGTATTTACAATCACTCAGCTTTCAAGGATGTAAAATAAATACATATAAATAAAATCAATGACAACATTAAAACATTCAAGAGTTTAAAATCACCAATAAAAAATATATATAGTATGTAGTTTGTTTCACTTCTTTGCAGCATAACAACTAAAAGCAGCATCACCATGTTTACTGTGAACTCTGGTCTCCACTATCTGACCTGTGTCCATAGATCTGAGAGACCTGCTGGTTTCATACCTGACTAACATCTCACTGATGTATTCTGGAAGAAATCCATTCACAGATTTATACACCAGCAGCATAACTTTAAAGTCTATTCTGAGGCTGACTTGGAGCCAGTGTAAAGATTTTAAAATATGAGTAATGTGCTCTGACCTTGTTGTTCTGGTTAAGACTCAAACTGCAGCGTTCTGAACCAGCTGTAGCTGTTTCATGCTCTTTAGGGGGATTCCTGTTAAAAGACAATTACAATAGTCCCTTCTGCTGGAGATAAAAGCATGGACCAGATTATCCTGACCTGATCTGAGTCATTTGTTATTGATTTATTCTAAAATGAATGTCAGATCTGAATCAATCAGAACACCAAGGTTTTTGACTTCGTCTTTAGCTTTTAGAGATCGAGACTCAAGGTACTTGCTGAAAGCAGTCTTCTTTTCCTTGTGACCAAAGACCTCCATCTTGCCATGATTTAGTTGAAGGAACGTTTCATTCATCCAGCAGTTTACCTTTTCTAAGCAGTCACACAACACCTCTATGGGACCATAGTCATCTGGGTTCAGTGATCAATATAGTTGTGTTTCATCTGCGTAAACAAAATCCCTGCAGAATTTGACTCATTATTTTACAGATCTGAATGAATTTGGAGTTTTGTTTTTCTCCATTCACGCTCAGCTTTTCTACAATTACATTTTCTTCCTCCAAGGTGTTTTCTTTCTGTTTGATACGTCTCTAGGTTTTGATTGGACCCACAAGATCTATGACGTTAGAGACTTTTATATTAAACTCATCCAAGAGTTTATTAGTCGCCTTGATGTCAGTTGGTGTCATGGCCTTTGCTTCCATGAAGTCTGCAGCACGTTTATTTCATATACCTTTTCTACAGACACACAGCACATTTTGAGGTGTCCACGCCTGAATAATATTAACCGGGCCCTATTGCTATGAAGCAGCCAAAACACATCTGTGCTGCCACAACACTTCTATGTTTTTCACTCAGTTCTTATCCCATTATTTATCCAGTCCAGAAACATCCTTATCTATATCTACAAGTTTCTTTTTCTCCCTCTCTGACTTCCATCCTTTACCTACAACACTTTATAAACATCTTTTTTTCTTCTTTATTGCTTTTGTCAAAATTCTGTTTTCTCTTTACTACTAAAAAAAGTACATGTTTTTGCTTATTTTGTTTACACTTTTATCTTTGTTCAATACATTCACTGTCAACCTCTCTGTCTTTGAATTTCCTAAACATCTTACAGCATTTTCCACAAAGCCTGTGGGGGATCTGACACAGACCCTGTTCAGAAGGCCAATGTGTGTAGCATTTAGTGCTGGGAAAGGCTTGTATTCTTTTAAGGACAGCAACCCCAACTTCGATAGTAAAAGGTTGGAACATCAACATTGTACTGACAAAATGTTAACAAAATAAACAGAAGTAAATTAAGTTTTTTTTTTTTTTTTTTTTTTTTTTTAGTCAGAGTTGTGCATGTAAATCGTGTGTGTGTGTGTGTGTGTGTGTGTGTGCCACAGGTTTCCAAGAAATCCGGACAGAGGGCTTATTCATTTGTGAGTCTTGTGGTTTGAGCCTCTAAAAGGAGATAGTAGGTCTGTGGCTTGTCACTCTGGC